>NW_026862323.1:0-31768 GCF_026571515.1 Ruditapes philippinarum | reverse complement strand
ATTCAGTTTTGAATAGCTTTGCAGAGATGAATTTTTTTCAAGAAATATTTAGCTTTAATATTATCGACGCCGTCAGTAATGAAATGGGATTAATTTTCTGAAACGTGATTTTATTCGAGATTTGCTTCTGAAGAAGAACCTTCTGTCCGTAGAGCATGAATGTTAATACTCATCACAAGACAGTATCTTATTGATCTCAATTATGGTACATCTAAACGTGTATAATTTTTATGTTCAATAAAAATGTTGCATCACGTGCATTGTTATTATCATTCAATAATATTAAAATGACATAAAATATTTATGATGAACAGTCCTAGAATATTTGTGATAAGGAACCGTCAGTTGTAAAATGTTATTGTTATCTGATAATGAACAGTCGTCATACTTGCTGGTATGTTCATTTATTATTGACAGTTTAGGTTTTTCAAAAATTTGCATGATTAACAGTCCGAATGTAGACCTTAATTAAATGTTCTGGAATATTAACAAAATGAATAGTCAACCTCATTAACCATATATATGAATGGTTGAACACAACAGTAAGGATAAATAGCGCAATGTGCATATCTTTTTATTTTGGTAGCATATTTTAAGCAAAAAGAAAAGAAACTATAAGTCTGAAACATTCTCTCATAGCCTCCCCATCAGTACATTCAGTGCTTTGATTGTATTTTCTGATCGCAAGATCAGTAAATACATAGCTAACATCCACGGTCTAACACAAAATTTCCTCACAGACCTAACAACGCAAAGTAGTTCTCACTCAAAACTGCTTAAAAACCAGCAATTTAAAAGAAAGAATTAATTTTTAATGTAGACATTTAACGAATTACAGTGCATTAAAAGTTTAGATTGTCAATATAAATATGAGGTTACAATCACAAATTTCGCGGATGAATATCTTTTTTACCCAATGAATAATGTCGACTATTTTCCGTAAAGCTTAATCAATGAAAATGCTATTTTGCTATGTCGATTACCGAATACTCCAGAGCGTAAGTACACAAATAAATCTGACTGTCGAGTAGTGAATATATACATGTCGGACTATTTTGGCGAGAAGATTTTCGGCTACATTATTTTCATCAGTGTTTAACAACAGGTTTTTCGTGAAAAAATTACCTCGACATTTATAAGGATTTACAAACACGATATGGAAATTTTCAATTTTAGAATTACAATGTATTTGTTTTTATTCAAGCTACATACGTATTAATTCACCGTGGTGCAGAGGTAGCGCGCTCGTTTAAGGAGTGAGAGGCCTAAGGTTCAAATCCTAGTTGAGGCAACATTTTTTAAGTGTCTTTTTTAAGGAAGTAGCCACGATATGCAAGGATAAAGTGTGGCTGTCATAAAAAATGAAAAATGAATTTTTGATGCAACTCTAGGCATGCAATTCCATATGTATCAATCTCAAACTGTTAAAGAAAAAAATCTAAACGCAGTCGCTGCGTAAGGTGAATTAAAGTATATAAAAATAAACTTATACAAGTAGATCAGAAAATACCACAGAGCATGCAGACCTTTGATTGTTAAATGGTACGCCTGCACCGCGGTTTATGTGATAAAAAGTAAAACATGTGTAACAATTTTATTTTTTAAATATAAAATAAAAATACTGTTTTTTTTCCAAAGGATAAGAAATCTGATAAAAATGGAAGCTGGCCTGTTTATACTTATTTAGCCTCTGGAGTTTTGTAGGAGCACATTTGTCTCCGAGCACAATTGTCTTACGTAAGACCAATGCAGTCACATTTGTCACACATGAGACAGATGGGACCTCAAATGTCTACCAAAAAAACAAAACAAATTTATGTGACAAATGTGCTCCGATCAAGTTTTTAAGGGACGAGAAAGCACATTTGTCTCGTGCTTTTTAGGGACAAGAAAGCACATTTGTCTCATGGCATTTTTTATGAATTATTTGTAACATATTTTCCCACGGCAGATTCGTTTTAGGTTCGCCGTTTACCCTCATGTCAAGTATAATCATCAATAGGTTTGCTAATGCTTTTATATATAAAAAGGCGTACAATGAAACATACGAAATCCCGTTTACGTACCCGATGGTGAACGCGCGATGGCGCGATGTTACGATGGTAAAACACGATGGTATTAACGTGAAACAACGATGGAACGCTGGTGAAACAACGAAGACATAATAATGAAAACGTTATGTTACGATGGTGAAAACACAATGTTACGATGGTAGAAAAACAATGGTACGATAATGAGTCTGCAATGATATGATGATGAAAAGGTGATATTATTTTCACCATTGTGTCATCGAATCATTTTGATTTCACACAATCTTGCCATCGTTGTTTCATCACCGTGCTATCGTGTTTTCATCACCATACCATCGCGCTTTGACAATTGTACCATCGTGCATTGCGATTCAGGGAGGCAAAAAATGTTACTTGTGTCCAAACGTAGCACCGTGATCGGGCGATATTTGAACGATACAATATTGTGACTCGTTTCGCATCTCGCCGGAATCTCGCGTCTCGCTTCGTCGACTCGACTCGAGAAAATCCTTTGAGGCAATATGCCGCTTAATAGTATTCCCTTTATTTTCTATATAAATAGTGCTAAAAAACATTGCTAGACAAATTTTAGCGATCGAATCTTTATCTCATTTTGAAAGAGTTATGATAACTGATATAAGATGATGAGAAAAATAGGCGTCATGTATCTTCTAAGAAAAATTATTAGTGTCACATTTGCTACTGTTTGTTTGTTTGTTCGGGATTCGAATCCACAGCGGTGAGGGGCAAGTGATTTGAAGTCAACTACTTTAACCACTCGGCCACGGACGCCTCACATTTGCTACAGTAAAATAATTATAAAATCACACTGCTGTGACGTGGAAGAACCACCAATACTAAAATTGAAATTCATTTAATCAAATACAACCTTTGCCCATTTTTTTCTACAAAAATGTCAATAACATAACCATGATGAAAACAGCTTAAATTTAGACGTCTATTACCTAGAGACACGAAAAGCGAAATTCCGGTTAAACATGAAATGGAGGTGAAATCGACATTGCCGAATCTCGTGTTACAATATCCTCGCTTCGTGTCTCGTCGGAATGTTGCGTCTCGTCTGATTCTGCGAGGCCCGATATCATAATTATGGCATTACCAGGATTCATTAAGGAATTCATGCACGTTGTAAGTGCTTTTTCAATGACGGATCTGAAAGCAGCAATTCTCGAAAAATGGCGATATTTTTTTATATACATTCTGATAAACACAAAATACGTAGATGGTCTTCTCATTTCCTTCCTAAGATCATTTAGGGGCCTCTGTTGCCGAGTATTTCAAAAAACCACTGTACGTTCGACACTTACCCGGGGCGTCGAACTATACATGCGAGAAAGCCTGTCCCGGGTCCAAATGCGGAATACATTTCCGCGTGCGCACGTAAAAGTTATCGCGTGCGCACGCAATAGCTATCCCTTTAGAACGTAAAAGCTATCGCGTGCGTACGTTTTTGTATCGCGTGGCCACGTAATAGCTATCGCATGCACACGTAATAAATAAGTAAGAAAATCATATATCCCCAGCAACCGTAGATACTTTTTTGTTGTTGCTTAGGATATATCTTAAATCATTTATAAAACTTTAATCATCGGAAAGAAACATGGTGCAATTAACAACAATAAGAATGGACTTGCTGCATACGTGTTTGGGTTCTAGATACTGCACTGGTTGAAACTTTTACTGTAACATGAAGAACAGGGATATTCTTAAAGTTAATATATGACACCTATGCATAGGCAGGAACTTTCTGATTGACCGAAAGTGACATAAAACGGTACAACAGAAAACCAAGAACAATTTTTATATCCACCCTTCTGGACAATTAAAATGTACTAAGCAGAAACAGTTTTCTTTTAAAGTAGATTTTTATGGAAGAATGTGAGACAAATGTGCTTCGAGTGTCCTTTTCTATTGTGTGTCGAACACATCTGTCTCATTTCCACGTGAGACAAATGTGTTCCGAGACAAATGTGCTCCTATAGAGCTTTCTAGATTTGACAGTAAACTCGTTTTACACTTTTGATTATTCAAACATTTTATTTCAAATTTAGGGAAATTGGGAAATTGAAAAAATACGAAACATTTAACATACTCATTTTATATTTTACAACTGACAAAAATTTGAACAGAAGAAACTTTGAACAAACAACATCTTAAGGAGGCGACACAGTTAGCAGACGACATTTCCCAGAACATGCAAGACGAATAAGACATAAATTATTTTTTTAAACCAACTACTGTCTTTCATGGTATTTCACTTCCAACACGTTAATCTTAATTATGTTATTGAATAACTGATTTTGCCACAAAATTCTTCATTTTTATTGAATGGAGTGTGATTTTGGTCATTAGTCGATTGGCCAAGGTGATCGTTTGGGGACGTTAATCTCACTTTAAAGGTGTCCCTTTTATACCTTTTCGCGGGCTAAGATCACGATAGTACTTCCTAGCACCACATTATGTAGATTTAAACTTGGAGCTGTCATTTCAGCCCGTTCGCATAGCTCAATCGGTAAGAACGACATTGAGGGTTCGATTCCCGGGCTGGCCAACTAAAATTACTAATCAGTCTTTCGGATGAGACTTTAAAAAACGAGGTCCCGTGTATGGGTGCTTAAACACCTGGCACGCTAAAGAACCAGGAGAAGCTTCTGCAATTGGGGCATCTTTCTGTATCTGTAACTGCACTAAAATTACTAATTGGCGACGCCGGTGAGCCGCGTCGTCTCTTATGGAATGCTTTTTATTTTGGCCTATGGAAGGAATTATTAGCAGTTAATGTCATGTTGTGTTAATTAGTCTTATTTTGATTCGTAAAAATCAAGTAAACAAATATGTTGTTATATTTGTATTTTATAACTTTATGTAAAAAGCATGTGCATTGTGATATTAATTTTACGAAATTGCAGGCTCAGTTTAACAGCTAATCCCAATACTATAAAACCCGGATTTCGAATATCATTGTGGTCTAAATTGATGCTTCAAATTTTTTCTACAAGAACAAAGTTCACCTGCAAATGAGTATAAGGATAGGTAATGGAACTGTTGTAAACGATTATCCTATTGATTTTATCCATATTACGTTTATCTATAGCACAGAATGATTGTTTTTACAAAGTGTACGAGTATCCGGATGGTGAAAGCTTTTCGATTTTCTGCAATTACTGCTGTCACATGGCCATCTAACTTTTTATGAATACTTTACCATTACTTTACATGGCTTAATAAAACTGAGCCTGCAACATTTCATAATTTTTATGTTTAGGGTGTTCTTTTGGATTTCAGGTTTTCTCTATTTAAAGGGGAAGTAACTCATGTTTACTAAATTATTTGTTCTTTTCTGTCTATCTTACTAGGTATTACTTACTATTTTTGTTGCATAAGATTTACCAGTTGTAAGGTCATCAAAAGCATAGAGGCCCTGATGAGTGAATATTGATATATATTTTTTTACTGGCTTTATATACCTTAGACTAGATCTTTCTAGATTGTTCAGTTAGTACATACCTACAGGTATTCTGCTAGAGGAATCTTCTAATCACTATGTAAAACTAATTATTATTTTCTATGTGCTTGTATATACATTGTTAATAAAATAACCTTTGGTAAAAATGAAAGGTAGAAATTTAGCAAATAAAAGCTATGCATATAGGTGCTCATGTCCATATATAAGAACAGAGAAAGGATAACATCCTGAAGTTATCAATCTTAACAACAATAAAATGGTTCATCATATAATAATGTGAGCTTTGTTGTTATATGAATTTTGGCCTATACTTTCACTTTGGACAGACTTTTTGAAAACAAACATGGCTGACAAACAGAATCACTTAAATGATAAAATTTTTAAAGACATTTTTTATGAAGATATTGTTTATATTATTGACTTTAAAGCATTTTACCGTAATTCTTGCTTGAAATAAAGGTGCGCATGAAGGTATACATCACCGGGGAAAAAACATGCAATATCGGATAAAATCACGTCTTTGGTGCCCTATTAACAAGCTTATTGCAATGACGGTCTCGGTAGTTCCTTATAAAAACATAACTTTCAAATGGCATTGCACTAGCACGTGCATAAATGGTGAACCGTATTCTTTACTTGCAATACAAATTACCGAAGCAGAAGTATATTTTATGCAAGAATAATACGCTAGTATCACGCGATAATTACCGCCGCTAAAGGGCGATTTTAATACCTACTACTAGTTGCTCGCGTCGTCTTTTCTAAAGACCAGGGACACTTATGCGAAATTTAGTACTTAATTCCGCTCTTTAGGGACTATATTTATCGCGTGTTTATTAGCGTAATTTTTCAGAAGAAATAGCAATCGCTCTGTTGGCTTGGGCTTGAAATGTATATAATATTTCAGTAAGTAGAAGAGAAGTAAAAACTATTTACATAGCTACGGCATATCAAGTGGCTCAAATTCCTTGAAGTTATTTACGCTGAAAACTTCCGTAATTCAGTAATATGTCGGTGTGCAGTTATTTTTCAACATCATCATCATCATCATCATCAACATCGTCATCATCATCATCATCATCATCATCATCATCATCATCATCATCATCATTATTATCACCATCAACATAATCATCATTTTCATGACGATAATCATCATTATTAATTTAATGATCATCATCATCACCACCACCACTTCCATCACATTTATTATCATTATTAAAAAATAATTATTACTGTTGTTGTTGTTGTTGTTATTGTTATAATTATCATCAGTATTATCATCATCAGTACTAATGATATGACAAATAAATAAATACGCATCACATCAACATACATATGGATTACAATTTACAATTACTTTTTTTTGCTATTTAATTCAAATTTTAGATCAGGAAGTCGTTGTTTTCGGACTTAGTTTACATTCGGCAGTTTCAAAATCCCCTACTTTTGTTAATGAACTGTTTACCCACTATTATATTGCGTTTGTTGAATAATTGTTGCTGATGATAGAATTTTCGATACATTTCAATGAACGTTTGCTTTAATATAAATATCATTAATCTAGGCTAATTTGTTTAGTGTCCGTTTCAAACGAAAAAAATAATGAACGCATTTTTTAAACAGAATGGAAGGTGGAATTTTGAAAAATAAAAAGTGATAATTTTCAGTGCAAATATTGAAAAGGGACAAAATGAAAGCACTTAGATTATTTTTCATTTCTAGCTGGATTTAATGTGGTCAAGTGTTCTCATTTTGGAGGTGGGGTGTTTATGTGGGCTCCTTAAATGGTGGTAACAGTGTAAGTGAAATTTATTTATAATTTTTCATAAAGCAGCATGCCACTTAATTCATGCCAATTTTCATGATTTTTTTTAAATAAATGAAAAAGTAAAATAATGGCAAGTCAACTAATAAATAAATTTACACATTGCCCTTACTGTGTTAGCACGCATAACAAATATGGTGATAGATACTGCAAAATCAGTCATTGAACACAAATAACATGTGAATTATTACTTGAAACTTAGTAATTGATAATTGAAATGGAATTTATATTTCAGAAAATATTTCATAGCATTAAAATCTTATTTTTATCAAGTAATCATTGAAAATTTGTAAATAGATAGGCAGGTAAAATGGCACAATTTATACATCATTTATTTGGGTTTCTTTTTTCCTTATATCATCATAATTTAATTTATACATGTAGTTGTATTCGAAACATTTTTAAACGCATCAGTTAGTTCTACATATGAAAATTTCAGACATGCAAAAAAAAAAAAAAAAAAAAAAAAAAAAAAACACAGGAAATTTTTCACTTTTTTTCAAGATTTAATTGTACATCAAAATATTTGACATTCTGTGTTAAAATATATGCAAAAAATTGTATATAATGGTATTTAATATTTCCTGATTGACTTGCATGCGTGTAAATATTGAAGCATGAAATACTTATAAATGATTATTTTGTATTACATACAATCACTGGAGAGGAGCGGCACATTGTAAAATACTCAATGTGTTTCTTATCAGAGGCAGGGTCGTGTAACACCGCTTATTTTGGACAAACACACTTTGGGGTCCGATCCCAAAGTGTGTTATGTACTTTGGAATCCAATCCCAAAATACGTTACGCAATTTGGCATCAAACTTTGACCTAAAGTGCGTTACAGAGTAATTTATGCAATATTAAACATCAGACAAAGGACTGCACTTTAGGGTTATGTCAGTTAAACAATAAAAACGACTTTTACTGATTTTTTTTTAGGTATTCATTCTATTTCGCTTCAAGTGTGCACATCCTGTAAGTCATTTAAAGATTTAAAGGAAAGAAACTGTTTCCGAGCAAAAAAAACCAACAACACTATAAAGACGGCTAAAACACTATAAAGACGGCTAAAACGCACATCTTCCTTCACAATTTCCATGAATTGCCCATAAAACCTGTTTGAAACCTTTGCGTATCTTCCTATTTAATTTCGTGCATTACCCATTATATAGGATTGTTACAATCCATGCGCACATCTTCTTCTACCATTCCGCGCATTTAACATTAAAACTGTTACAACACATGCGCATATCATTCCCTTACATTCCGCGCATTGCCAATAAAGACTGTTACAACACATGCGCATATCTTCCTCTTACATTCCGAATATCCCCATTAAGACTGTTACAACACATGCACATATTTTCCTCTTATATTTTGCACATTTCCTATTAAGACTGTTCGGCATGCGCATTCCTCTTATATTCCACGCATTCCCCATTTAGACTGTTTCAACACATGTGCATATCGTCCTCGTATATTCCGCACATTCCCCATTAACACTGTTAAAACACATGCGCATATCTTCCTCTGACATTCCGCACATTTCCTATTAAGACTGTTTGACATGCGCATATCTTCCTCTGATATTCCATGGACGCATTCCATATTTAGACTGTTTCAACACATGCTCATATCTTCCTCTTATATTCCGCACATTCCCCATTAAGACTGTTACAACACATGCGCATATATGCTCCTATTATATTCTGCACATTCCCCATTAAGACTGTTACAACACATGAGCATAATTATCTTCCTCTTACATTCCGCGCATTCTCCATTAAGACTGTTACAACACATGCGCATATCTTCCTCTTACATTCCGCGCATTCCCCATTAACACTGTTACAACACATGAGCATATCTTCCTCTAACACTCCGCGCATTCCACATTAACACTGTTACAACACATAAGCATATCTTCCTCTTACATTCCGTGTATTCCCGTTATGACTGTTACAACACATGAGCATAATTATCTTCCTCTAACATTACGCGCATTCCCGTTATGACTGTTACAACACATGAGCATATCTTCCTCTAACATTACGCGCATTCCCGTTATGACTGTTACAACACATGAGCATATCTTCCTCTAACATTACGCGCATTCCCGTTATGACTGTTACAACACATGAGCATATCTTCCTCTAACATTACGCGCATTCCCGTTATGACTGTTACAACACATGAGCATATCTTCCTCTAACATTATGTGAATTCCCCATAACCACGGTTACAACACATGCGCATAACGTCCTCTTATATTCCGCGCATTACACATTAAGACTGTTAAAACACATGCGCATATCTTCCTTTTATATTCCAGACATTCCCAATTAAGACTGTTACAACACATGCGCATATCATCATCTTACATTCCGCATATCCCCATTAAGGCTGTAACAACACACGCGCATATCTTCCTCTTACATTATGTGCATGCCCCATAAAGACTGTTACAACACATGCGCATAACTTTCTCTTACATTATGTGCATTTCCCATTAAGACTGTTTCAACACATGCGCATATCTTCCTCGTATATTCCGCACATTCCTCATTAAGACTGTTACAACACATGCGCATATCTTTCTTTTATATTCCGCACATACCCAATTAAGACTGTTACAACACATGCGCATAACTTTCTCTTACAATCCGCGCATTCCCCATTTAGACTATTAAAACACATGCCTTTTATATCTTCCTAGTATATTCCGCACATTCCCCAATATGCTTTAACAACACATGCGCATATCTTCCTTTTATATTCTGCACTTTCCCCATTAAGACTGTTACAACACATGCACACATCTTCCACTTATATTCCGCACATTTCCCATTAAGACTGTTCGGCATGCGCATATCTTCCTCTTACATTTTGCATATCCCCATTAAGACTGTTAAAACACATGCGCATATCTTCCTCTTATAGTCCACGCATTTCCCGTTATGAATGTTACAACACGTGCGCATATCTTCCTCTAACATTCCGCGCATTCCCGTTATGACTGTTACAACACACGCTCATATCTTCCTCTAACATTCCGCGCACTCCCGTTATATCTGTTACAACACATGCGCATATCTTCCTCTTCAGCTCCAAGATTTTATCTTCTTAGAGTTGAAATCGCGTTAATTCACAAAGTTTAAATCGTGAAATTGAAAAGTTGGAATTGTGAATTTTATATGTTGAAATCGTGAATTCATGAATTAAAATTTTGAATTCTTGAAGATGAACCCGAGAATTCAAGAAGTTAAAATGTGACTACCGGTCTTCCGTAGAAATGTTAATCTCCACATACAATTATTTATGGTTTACACCAATCAGAACATATTACCATATAAACGGTGAATTGTTTTATACAGATTTGTATGGACAAGTTCATTTAAGATATTTAGAGGGTTAAGGTTTAATCTTTTTCAATCTATCTAGTTATTTATCACTGGGACAAGGAAGTTTGGGTTTGAATGGTTGATCTATTTTATTCTTTGCTACATAATAGAAATTTAGTAACACTTCAATGCCGAACATTTAATATGCGTTATACATTTTAGTTTTGATTGAATACAATTATCGTTATTATTGTACTTAACTAGCTTTTAAAAAATATAACGTGTTATAACAGTAATTTATTTTTTAAGTTTAATGGATTCCTTGACAAATATGCAAAAACTGACAAATGTTTGAAAATAGAAACAAAAATATGAAAGCGCTCGGATTAATTTTATTTTTTCTTTGGTGTAATTTAATAAAATGTGATCATTTTGGGGGAGGAGTGTTTATGTGGGCTCCCTTGAATGATGGTAACAGTGTAAGTAAAACTATTAATATTGTTTAAAGCTGTATGTCTCCAGATGAGATAAAATATTTTAAGAAAATGATAAAAAAGAATACTCAAAATTTAAGAAAAGTAAAATGATTCAAGAATTAAGTTAAAATTTACTTGCTATGTACGGTCAAAACTGATTTGCAGTATTCATCACAATATTTCTTCTGTATGACTTACGCTTTAAAGGGGTAATTTTGCATATTTTTAATACGAAGTTACATAACATGAAAATAGAATTATATACATTTTTAGAATCTACAGTAATACTTAGACATTCAAAAGATCGTGAATGTGTGTAATTCTTACGGTATGATAAGATATTTAGTCTAACTTACTAAGAAACTGAACATGTGTTACCGTCTTTAAACAAAAATTATTATTATTATAATCATTATTATTTTAACATTGCGCTTTTCCTTTTTTTGTTGTATATCTCTGGTCTGAATGTGTAGCTGCTATTATGTCTATTTTGATAACGCTTATAGAACTATTATAGCTAAAATACCATCTTATCTAGTAAACATTATTCTGACAAACAATTAATATTTGTTCGGAAAATGTTTCTTCCCTTCCCCGAACACTTAAATGACTTAGGGACACTTATTTCCGTAACAAATATTTGTGTGTATGAGCAGTTCCTGCCTCAGGTCACGATTGTTTCCAAAACGCGGGAACCATGGATTTCTTGTTACACAATATGGTGGCTGATTTGTGTTATTTCGTGTTTCGGCCCGCGACTCCGCCAGGCGGAAAGTCGAGAATTAACAAGTTGAAATGGTGGGGCGCTGAGCGAAAACACGCTATTTAGCGGGGACGCGTGGAGAGATTAAATAAAAAAAAGTCGCCCCGTGAGGGTGCGGAGCAAGATTAGATAAATAAAACAGCCGGGGTTTATTAGCCCCCGCTACGAATGGCCCAAATCAGCCACCATCAAAACGTAATTTAATATATACTGGGATTTGGTGAATTAATTAGAGTACAAATACTCCCAATAGATATAAAAGTAAATATGCATTCTTTATATGTACAAAATGTCAACCTGTTGACATTAATTCGGATTTTGTAATAAGTGTGCATCAATTGACGATTTTAAATCAATTGTGATTTTAAGGCATGTTTTCAATCAGAATTTTATCGAAATAAACTTTATTTTTCTTTCCAAATATACAATATATCTTTGGGCAATACTGATCCGAGACACAATAATATTCGGGAGGGTTTTCGCTAGTTTCTGTTATTAATTATGATTTACACCAAAGCATTTTAATCATGATATATAGTTCTCGAAAAAGATTAATTGTTACTACTCGATGACCTAGTGGTAAGTACGACGGAGTTGTGACTAACCATGTAGTTGCTTGTGAATCTTGGACAAACCTTTTCTGTAGATTTCATAAACTGATGAAAACTAATGAGTTGATAAATCGTGTGTTTCAGTTCTAGCATTTTCTTTATTTCATAATTTTGATAAATACATATCTTCATATACCTTTTTTAATTTTATTAATTTTATTATGTATACTTTACATAGTGATTCGCATGCATAACACATAATGGTCATATTTTGCAAAATATAATGAAAAACAATTGATTCGAACCTACAACTAACAGGAAATCTAACACATTGTCACTGAAGCTAGACAAGGCAAGTGACATGCTGGTAATTCCAAGTTATATATTATGCAGTTTTACAATAAAATAAAATCCGAAATTAGATATACTTACCGACAAAGTTCATTAAATATTCAAATTTATCAGGTCAATACAGCAAACACCTTCTTTTTTGTTTATATCTAAAACCACGTTATAGAATTACTGTTAATCCAAATTAAGTCTGAAATTATTATTAATAACAGTCGAGGTGATTCGATTAATAATCGAACAAATTAAGCAACAATAACTAAAAATAACGGAAGTTTTAAAAAGAGTAAAAGTGTCTTGATCTTTGTTTTAATACGATACTGTATAGAGTTTTCATGTAAATATTAGTCGACCCGGAAAACACAGACATTGATTTAACTTTTTCAGAAACGAAATTATGGACAGCCATTTTTTCTCAGAAATTAACAAATCACCAGGCAGTGCGAAATGCTAAAAACGACATTATTTCCCCCTTCTTTTATTAAACGTGTGGAACAAATTATTAAACACAGGAGAATACCGAGAAAAAGGTGCCCTCATATTTTTAAAAAAAGGAGATGTAAATAAGGCAGAGAATTATCGTGGCATTACTTAAAGGTTAATACTTGGTTTCTGCTCGCCATTATGCGATAATGGCCTGAAGATGTGCATAATGGCCTGAAAGCCCTCTTTCACCGGCTTAAGCAGAACTCCACATTTAACATGAATTGGCACAATTTGGAATTTTGAAACATCCGCAGATTTGTTCACATCGCGGTTATCATGGAACCTTCAATGTGGTTCGTAAGTGCCATTTCGTGAAAAGCGGCATATGGTCCCCAAGTAAAAAAATGCGTGTGCCCTAAATGAGGAAACAATGGACGGAACTAAATAAAATGGAATTTTGAAAGGGGATTAGAGGATATGAAGCCTGCATATCACAGATAATACGTCAAAAGACAAATTTAAAAAGCAGGCCACATATACTAAATTTAAAGGTGATTCAACAGTATTCAAGTGAGGAATAATGGAACCACCCAACAAGAAAAAAGCCGAGTAGGAAGAACTAAATTTCCACTTGCACAACGATAATGTCGTGCTGAACGATCTTTAATGATCGGAAATATAACACCTATAAAACTCATTTATAGGGTTTATTCTTCCTTCAGATGAATTGATAAAACAGTAAATCAACATTAAAAACCTTTTACACGACGTTAATATATTTTCGACTCAAACGTATGATGCTTAGACAAAGTTGAGTAGTATATTTGAAATGGTTTATTGTTAATGTTCAAATAATGGTGAAATGATTTGACAGAAATATTATCCTTAATCGGTTTAGCGAAGTACTAAAACAACAAAAAATAATTCTTGACCTAGCGCTCTTGGAAAATCGGGATAGAAAGTGTGTCAAATCTAAAAACTTATTATACTCTATTCAAAACATATTTTGAGACTGAAAAATATGTATTGTGTATGAAAAGAAACGAACGATCACTTCTCGTATCTAATGTGTGGCATTCTGCCAAGCGTAGAGACAGGACGTTACATTGGTGAACGCGTTGAAGACTTTGTAGATTTTGTACGGATCAGTTAACATTTTGTTGCGAAGTGTTCATTTAACAGACATATACGTACTGAATATTTTTGTGAACTTTATAACACAAATGATTTGAACTCAAAGACTGATTCAGAAAAATTAGTTTATGTGATAAAAAAATTATAGAACTCTATCTAAATACATTTCAAAGCACCCCTGTACAAAGCATTTAAAGATAAATTTATAGAATAAATCAAATATCTTTTTAACGATAAATTAAACAAAGATTATATACAATACTTCTATCACGTTATAGCTACGATTTCTATAGGTCAGCCTATTAATATAATTACTTAAGACTTTACGTTCATAGAAAGTGACTTAAAGGCACATTGGGCCGGGTGTATATAATATGTTGTATAATTTGATTAGTAAAATATGTTTACAAATGTCACTCACTATAATAAATAAATTACTTACAAATTTACCTACTAAAAAAACGTTTATACCCAACGTTTTAATTTTTGAATTGATTATAATACATAATACTTTTATTTCATTTAAGCCCAATTTTTTTATATATAAAGTTTACGATAACCGTTAGCTTTATATATAGACAAAATAAACGAATAAAAAGCGACTTTACAAACATGGATTAAACTACATTAACTCGTATGCGTTTTTTCTTCAAACAGACAAAGAGATAAACATCACTATTATCCAATATGACATCTTAGTATCATTTGATACTAATCCATGTCATAAGATTTAAATCAACTATGGTCACATGTACCGATCATTATCGCTACTTGTTCTTCATTTATTTATACCTTTTTAAAATAACTACGTAAATGTGTATATAAAAATCATATTATATTACTATTTTGACGGCATTCCGTTATTTAATTATGTTCGTGAAGTTGGCAGCCTAGCAGCCTAGCAGCCTGAAGTAAACAGCCTAGCAGCCTAGCAGCCTAGCAGCCTGGCAGCCTAGCAGCCTAGCAGCCTAAAGAAAACTAAGATAGTACAAACATGAAATCGTCGGATATAAATCGGAAGCACATACTAAGACCATTGCACGTCTTATTTCAGAATCGCGATCTTTATTTTTTTAAATATTGAACTTTGTTTTTTTTTTTTTTTTTTGACGCTTCGAAATTTGTGAAGTTAACAGCCTAGCAGCCTGGCAACCTAAAGAAAACTAAGGAAAATACAAACATGTAAACCGTCGGAAATGAGTCGATAGCACATACTTTGACTATTCCACGTCTTTTTCAGTACCGCGAACTTAATTTTTTTAAATATTGAACTTTGTTTGTTTTGTTTTTGTTTTTTTTTGACACTTCGAAATTTGTGAAGTTGGCAGCCTAGCAGCCTAGCAGCCTGGCAGCCTAGCAGCCTAGCAGCCTGGCAGCCTAGCAGCCTAGCAGCCTAGCAGCCTAAGGAAAAATAAGGACAATACAAACATGTAAACCGTCGGAAATGAGTCGGTAGCACATACTTAGACTATTCCACGTCTTTTTTCAGTATCGCGAACTTTATTTTTTTAAATATTGAACTTTGTTTGGTTTTTTTGGGGTTTTTTTGACACTTGTTTGACACAAATTTGTGAAGTTAGCAGCCTGGCAGCCTAGCAGCCTAAAGAAAACTAAGGACAATACAAACATGTAAACCGTCGGAAATGAGTCGGTAGCACATACTTAGACTATTCCACGTCTTTTTTCAGTATCGCGAACTTTATTTTTTTAAATATTGAACTTTGTTTTTTTTTTTTTGTTGTTTTTTTTTGTTTTTTTTTTTTACACTTCGAAATTTGTGAAGTTAGCAGCCTAGCAGCCTGGCAGCCTAGCAGCCTAGCAGCCTGGCAGCCTAGCAGCCTAAAGAAAACTAAGGACAATACAAACATGTAAACCGTCGGAAATGAGTCGGTAGCACATACTTAGACTATTCCACGTCTTTTTTCAGTATCGCGAACTTTATTTTTTTTTAATATTGAACTTTGTTTTTTTTTTTACTCTTCGAAATTTGTGAAGTTAGCAGCCTAGCAGCCTGGCAGCCTAGCCTAGCAGCCTAGCAGCCTAAAGAAAACTAAGGATAATACAAACATGTAAACCGTCGGAAATGAGTCGGTAGCACATACTTAGACTATTCCACGTCTTTTTTCAGTATCGCGAACTTTATTTTTTTTTAATATTGAACTTTGTTTTTTTTTTTTTTGACACTTCGAAATTTGTGAAGTTAGCAGCCTAGCAGCCTGGCAGCCTAGCAGCCTAGCAGCCTGGCAGCCTAGCAGCCTAAAGAAAACTAAGGACAATACAAACATGTAAACCGTCGGAAATGAGTCGGTAGCACATACGTAGACTATTCCACGTCTTTTTTCAGTATCGCGAACTTTATTTTTTTTAATATTGAACACTGTTTTTTTTTACTCTTCGAAATTTGTGAAGTTAGCAGCCTAGCAGCCTAGCAGCCTGGCAGCCTGGCAGCCTAGCAGCCTAAAGAAAACTAAGGATAATACAAACGAAATGAGTCGGTAGCACATACTTAGACCAATCCACGTTTTATTTCAGTATCGCGATCTTTATTTTTTTAAATATTGAATTTTATTTTATTTTTCATTCTGACGCTTCAAAATTTGCGGGATTAAACATGTTTTCGAATAACGTAGGAAGTAGTCTTAATCTTAACATTTTCGCGGCTAATAATGTCTATGACCGGTACCGTTGGCCTAGTGGTTAAGGTGTCCGCCTTCGGATCGGGAGGTCGTAGGTTCGAGCCCCACGGGGAGCGTTAATTGAAGGATGAATGTTTCTCGTGGGACTCGTTCCGAAATGGCCGCTTCGTGAGCCGCGAGGTAGTTAAAATGAATGGTTACCGATTTCTATCCGCCTGGCGCCTGGCATAGTGGTAGGAATTGGGAGGTACATGGTATGCAACCAAAAGGTGTCTCATAAGTCAAAATGGCTGGCCCTTTCAGTAGGGGTGACACTATAAAAAACAAAACCTTTACCTTTACCTTTTTTTAATGTCGCTGTCTATGGACAATAAGCGACGTCATGTGACTTATTTATGATATGCTATTTTGTATGTATAATGAAGTTGACGATGTCTGTAAAGTTAAATCGGTTGAAATGTAAAGAGATATACAATGCACATGTTTAAGCGAACACATTAATGAACATAAAGATTATCTGAACTGAAGAACAATACCCATTTGATCAATAGCCGCGATACTGAAAAAAGACGTGGAATAGTCTAAGTATGTGCTACCGACTAATTTCCGACGGTTTTCATGTTTGTATTATCCTTTGTTTTCTTTAGACTGCTAGGCTGCTAGGCTGCTAACTTCACAAATTTGGAAGAGTAAAAAAAACAAAGTTCAATATTAAAAAAAAAATAAAGTTCGCGATACTGAAAAAAGACGTAGAATAGTCTAAGAATGTGCTACCGACTCATTTCCGACTTTTACATGTTTGTATTGTCCTAAGTTTTCTTTAGGCTGTTAGGCTGCCAGGCTGCTAGGCTGCTAGGCTGCCAGGCTGCCAGGCTGCTAGGCTGCTAACTTCACAAATTTCGAAGAGTAAAAAAAACAAAGTTCAATATTAAAAAAAAATAAAGTTCGCGATACTGAAAAAAGACGTAGAATAGTCTAAGAATGTGCTACCGACTCATTTCCGACTTTTACATCTTTGTATTGTCCTAAGTTTTCTTTAGGCTGCTAGGCTGCCAGGCTACTAGGCTGCCAGGCTGCTAGGATGCTCACTTCACAAATTTCGAAGTGTAAAAAAAACAAAAACAAAAAAAAAACAAAGTTCAATATTGAAAAAAATAAAGTTCGCGATACTGAAAAAAGACGTGGAATAGTCTAAGTATGTGCTACCGACTCATTTCCGACGGTTTACATGTTTGTATTTTCCTAAGTTTTCTTTAGGCTGCTAGGCTGCCAGGCTGCTAGGCTGCTAACTTCACAAATTTCGAAGCGTCAAAATAAAAAAAACAAAGTTCAATATTTAAAAAAATAAAGATCGCGATACTGAAATAAGACGTGCAATGGTCTAAGTATGTGCTTCCGATTCATATCCGACGATTTCATGTTTGTACTATTCTTAGTTTTCTTTAGGCTACTAGGCTGCCAGGCTGCTAGGCTGCTAGGCTGCCAGGCTGCTAGGCTGCTAGGCTGCCAACTTCAGGCTGCTGGGCTGCTAGGCTGCTAGGCTGCCAACTTCAGTTTAATTTGTACTTTATGATTTTACTGCGTAGGTAGACATTATATAGTGTGTTATAAGGTTGTTTATAAAGATAGTATTCGTGTAACCCTTCAATATAGAACCGATAAGTGTACAAAATTGGATTTTGTTTGCGTTAATTTCTTTCTTTTGAACTTGAAACAATAAAAAAGCGAATAAAAGAGACGAACGTAATACAATGTTTTAAAAACTAGTGTCAATCCACGGCATAATGCTATGTTCTTTCATTTAAAATAATTACGGAAATTGCTTGATTTTCCCTAAATCTGAGACAGTTTGTGCAATAAATCTTCAGACAACCATGCACTAAACATTATATTCAATGTTCAACTTCCGATGACGTTCTGTTCATTATTTCACGTAGAATCTGATATTACACTTCCATAAGCAATCATTTTTATAATTACCCTCATTTTTTTAATATTAATTTCACATACGCCACTGGGAGATATTTTTACTGTTAACACAAGTGTACCACGTGCCTGTTACATAGGTAACTTGTACTTTTTAAAAGTATAAAGTCTGGTCACGTGATTTTTTACTAAAAAGAAATAAAAACTGACCGCCTTTTTGTTTTCTAGACTGATTTAACATTTATTTTACTGGAAGTTGTCCTCGAATGGGGGTTTCTTGGGACATCACTAGAGTGACTATGAACGTATTCAGAATCGATGCTTACACTCATACTCATACTCATTGAGTTAATCCCATGTAAATGTCTAACGGTCAAGACCATCCTTTTTAATAAAATGTAATTCAGATTATAATGTCAGTTTCGTGGAAACAAAGGTGTGTTGAGATTTTGTGAGATTAATTAAAACAAGAGCTGTAGGACAGCAACGCTCGACTATTCTTAGTGCTTGATAGTAAAAAAAAAACCTTGATTAAATGGTAAAATTTTCTCAGTAGAGAAAAGGGCAAATTTTTTCTTTAAATCCATATTACAGCTATAAACCTTGGAGAGAGTCCTATTATGCTCTCAAAGAAGAGCATAACATTTCAACATGTTTCAAAGCCTTATGTCAATGAACTTTGAAAATATTTGAGGTGTTACAAAAACTTTAACGTAAATTCTAAGTCGAAAAAGGGGCATAATATTGTCACAATGCTTGACAGAGATACCTTCTCCTGTTTATAGGTTGGGGTTATGATGGTCAACAAGTACATGCAAAGTTTTAAGGCCATATGTCAATGGACTATGAAAATATCTGAGATATTACAAAAACTTTAACGTAAATTCTAAGTCGAAAAAGGGGCATTATTCTGTCAAAATGCTTGATAGAGTTACCTCCTCCTGTCTACAGGTTGGGGTCATGATGGTAAACAAGTGTGCAAAGTTTCAAAGCTTTATGTCAATGGACTTTGAAAATATTCAAGGCATTACCAAAACTTTAACGTTAATTCTAAGTCGAAAAAGGGGCATTATTCTGTCAAAATGCTTGATAAAGTTACCTCCTCTTGTCTACAGGTTGGGGTAATGATGGTCAACAAGTACATGCAAAGTTTTAAGGCCATATGTCAATGGACTATGAAAATATCTGAGATATTACAAAAACTTTAACGTAAATTCTAAGTCGAAAAAGGGGCATAATTCTGTCAAAATGCTTGATAGAGTTACCTCCTCCTGTCTACAGGTTGGGGTCATGATGGTGAACAAGTGTGCAAAGTTTCAAAGCCATATGTCAATGGACTTTGAAAATATTTGAACTATTACAAAAACTTTAACATAAGTGGTTACGCCGACGCCGACGCTCGGTTGACTACAATAGCTCTACTTAGCTAAAAATAAAATGAAGACCACATATAATACTCTTTTGAATTGAGTTTGTCCCATATAAATTTAAGTGCATCATATATGGAAACTGATAGTATTTGAGGAAATAAATGTTGAAAAACAGATATGTAGGGATAGAGATGATCCCATGCATTTAGTTTATGTCAGAAATTGAATTTTATTAGAAATTTCGATTTTCGAAGGAGTGGGCACATTTTATACCCGGAATGGTACAAGGAGTATTAATTATTGCTCCGCCATCATTGTTGGCGCGGAGTTTTTTGGGTTTACTTTTTTTGTCCGTAGGCTCGATTTTTATCAATTAATCCATTCGATTTACAGCTAAAAATAGATTGGGAATCAAGAACTCCTTCCGATTTCTATTATGTAAAATCATATATTGTTTTCCCTTTCGGTGAATCGCAGCATGTCATATTTATGAATGAGAACGGAACAAATTGTACATGAATTTAAAAGCCATAAATAGCTAGATGACCTTATATTGTGAAAGTCCGGAAAACTTTTATATTTATAGAAGTAGTTTTAGTCTTAACGAAATGGCCATTCGCGTTGCGCAATGGTAATAAATAACGGACTTGAGAATTTTGCAGAAAATGAAATGCAAACATACTCAACAATAAATTGCGCTCTTTTTAAATTCATCGAAAATTTTTAAGCGGGGCATTTTGACGAATTGTTTTATCACTGTATTATCATTTTGAAATTTTCTTTTATGTAGGTTCTTTCTAGTATATGGCTCCTTTATTTTTTACGGCCCTGAATGCTCTTCTGATATTTTTTACTGTGAATATTTAAATCGACCCTTATTTCTCGAAACTTTTTGTAAGAAGTTGATTCTATTTTGTTTGAAGATACAAGTAGAATCCCTACTTAAGCCAACCCGGAATTAAGATCACCCCGCTATTGAGACCATTTTGTAAAAGTACGGAATTTTCTGTTCTTTATGTCAATGGTTGCATGATTCAGAATTAAGACCACCTCGCTTATCCACTTTTAAGACCACCAGATTCAGTCCCAATTCTTTGTTTTGTTCTTTATTTGACTCCACTATTGAGACCACTGATTTAAAGTCAACACCTATCTAGATTTTAAGTTTGCCGTTATTATCAGCTTGAAAGCTGTAAGGCATGACACCTTATTTCACAAGGTGTCAAAAACACCATATATCATTGGGATATTGTATGAAATAAGGTGAGAAAGTAAATTTTACAGTTGTTTAATCTTGCATTATGCGAAGATATATTTTTTTATTTGATGGGTGAATTATGTACATCATATAATAATAAATATTTAAATTGATATTGAAATCAGACAAAACAGAATTTCATATAAAATTTCTTTCACCCCAATTGATGTTAATTTATAACATAGTTTTATATTGTACTTGCAGGTATATATATTGTTTGTTCATACAAAATGACTAAAATAGACCATGGTCAAAAAGTGTGTAAGCATTGATAAGAATATTCGCAATTAAGACCACCCCGCAATTAAGACCACTTTGGTCCAGCCCCAAAGGTGGTCTTAATTGAGGGTTTTACTGTATTCGGTTTTATGGTGGTTTTGTGTGGAATGTTGATTTGCCGAATACTGTGACAATTTTACAACAGAAACTAAAATAGTATATTGATCTCCAAATCAATCAATGAACAATAGCTCTTTATATATCACCAATGTCAAGTAGCTTTTATATCTTTGACTCGCACGAACATGATGTTAGTGAATTTTCTCATACTGATCTAGAATTCAGTAACAGTCTTCCTTTAAATTGATAAATAATGTATCACTATATAACGTGTATAACAAACAAAAAATTCTGAAGTTGATCCTTTTGAAATTCATCCCATTTTGTTTTTTCGTTCAAGAGTGTGTTCTACTTTAAGTATTTATTTAGGACCCCAGGTATTAAAAGAAACTATTTTTTTTATTTGACATGACAAAATGCATGTAATATAACTTTATTAGTCCCTTTTGTTACTATTTGTATATTTGTAACAATTATAATAATGAATGACAAACATACTTAGTTCAATTTGACTTTTTTTGTATGTTCCAAAGAAAATACCAAAGAAAATACATTAATATTCTAATCTCTAGCAAACTTACCAAAGTTCATGAAGAACACTGTCTTTTGTCCTCCCTTTTATCTATGGTATACAATTCTAGTAAACCACCGACACTTTATAGGAATATCTAGTCATCAGAATGATGTATACTTGTTCATCGTCATTTGCTGCATTTCTTGCTTGGATGCCTTTTGATGCTTGCATCAATGCTTTTCTTGTTATATCATGATATACCATTTGCCGCGAGGACATTTTGTGAAGTAAAGTCCGTGAAAGTTTTTGTTTTGGCTTATTTACATATGGATTTTTATATTTCTTACCATGATTTGCTTGATTTGATTGTTGATATTTGTAGAAAATGAGTAGGATTATAGGTGAAAAAAAAAGCATTTGTATTTGCTTTGATATTATTTATCATTTTATATTACTGACTTCAGTTGTGACACTGTTGCACTTCTGTCATGTCACATTACATTTACAAGTCTTGTATTCAATGGAATTACTTTCCTTACTAGGTCGGCATCAGTGACAGCATACAAATGTATTTGTTTTGAAAATTTGATATCTGGCCCCTGTCAAATGGACAATGCATACGATAAGTATAACTATGCAAAAATGATTTACAAAACATTCGGAATAATATACAATAGTACTTAATCTGAATAGAACATGACCGGTGCGTAGGAATGATTTGGTAAGTTATCTGTAATGAGTGCATTTTTTTTTGCGCCGAGCTTCTCAATTGCTGCATTACAGCAACTTTTTACTTGTTTATAACTAACAAGGTAAGGATAGTTGAGTAATTGTTACTCTTGGTTATTTTTTTACAGTTTGATTTAGTGAAATTTTCAAAAGATTATAGTATTTGTTCGGAGTGATAAAAATGAATAACATAGGTTTGTGGGCAACAGTAAACATATCATCCCGGGAAAAGTACTGTTACCCAAGGCGTTATTTTTATTGTTATCCACAAGCTAAATACTTACAATTTTTAAACTGAAAGTCTTAAACCAAAAGGTTATCTTTAAAATTTTAAAAATATGTAATGTATATGTTTAAAGTGACATTGTGCTCATATTTTCATTGTCAAGTTGAGCTGAATTGACTTTATATTTAAAAAAAAAAATGACTGTTTAAATGATGTACAGATTTTATTGGAACATATTAAGGATAAATTAAAAATGTGCATAAGATATTAAAAAGACTGTCCCACTCTTTTTATAAATTGAACGGTAAGGTAAATTCTAAATGATATTTTAAATTACTGAAATTTCGTTTAAATCTGGTGGTTGTTTATTGTTTTTGCGAAGTATATCATTAAATCAATAGGAATTATGGCAAATTTTTTTGACTCTAACCTGTTCACTCACTATATACCTTTAGATGGACATAATGTCACTTTAAGCAAATTTTTCAAATTGTGCAACACTACATATTAAGTAATAATATTTTATTGTACATGATAAATTTACAAAATTTAACATAATATTTTGTGTGATCACTTCGTTATTATATATCTCAGGTTATCGTGACTATGCGGGTAACATGGAGTTCCGTTCATGCACTATGCTCCGACACAGCAATATCATCTGGTACATTGACTGGTTCTTCAGCCTCTATTTCATGCTCTGGTTGTACAACAAGTTCTTTAGGGACGTACCAAATCCGTTGTCAGGATTTTATGGCAGGTTCATGGGGCTCTGGTGAAAATAATTTCACTATAAACACATCAACAACCAAACAATTTACATTCTGGTAACGACCTAAAATCAGTTAGTTTATTCGTACCCCCTTCTTTCATGTTCTTTGGAATTGCAAACTTTTAGGTTACATGTTTAAATCAAAGATATGCGCATTCATACAAAAAATGCATTTAATGCTAACCAATGAGAACTGACAATACTTTTCTTTCATTTCTGTGAGTTTGCCGATTGCGGTTTGAATTATCTTACGTTTACAATTTTTAATTACTATATATTCCAGGCGTTCTCAATTAGATCTACTGTATTTTATCATTTAATTTATTGTATTCCATACATACAGGTTTACCAGTGGTGCTTGGTTTCATTTACTATCAGGTGGAGGTACTTGGAATTTAAGTTCCACAGTTGACGTGACAACACGACCGGGTACAGGAGGAATAAACTCGTCACCTACAGTTAACATGCCGTCAGTAATATACTGGCAAACAGAATGTTCTTATACATACGCTTTACCAGGTCTATATCTTTCCCGACATTCGTAATACAACAAGCTTCCTGTTTTATGTTTAGAGAAAAAAGTGGCTTTTCTTCAGCAGCCATGCAAATAAAACTTTATGAACGTTACGATTATCCAAATAACATTTATTAATTGAAAATGAAATTACATTGCTCATCAAAGTTCCATGATAATGATTTAAATTCTTATAATTTTTTATATCATTTTTTTCTTTGTAACTGATCATTATTATTAACATCGTTGAATAAAATCGTAATCATGATTCTACTACTTTTATAGTTCATGACGTAGATGGTGACGTCATACGATGCAGATGGGCAAGCGGATCTGAATGTGCAGGTGTTTGTAGGGCTGTGGTTTTTCCAGAGGCTTCATTAAATGAGGTATTTTATTGAATATGATAGTTACAAATGCAGAATGGAGAAAATGTTTTAATAAAGACATAGACAATTGAAAATGCACTAAATCGTTGTTGATCCATACGTCTCTGTCGAAAACGTCATGTAATTAAAATACGCATGTTAGATCTACACGAATGTCCGATAAGAATTCAAATAGGCCTATGAGTTTTTGCCCAATATTATGAAGCTTGAGATATTTTGGAATCACTTTCGAGTTGTTTACCATGTGTATGTCTGTGTTCATCTGTGCTGTTCTACAATCTGTTTCTAGGCCTTAATTTCTGTAGAACAGTTACGGATGTATATTTATATACTTAGAGTCAAGTTTTTTTGGCTTCATTAATATTCACTTAATTACGCCACGACTTTTTTTATAAACGCGTTTCTATGAAACACTATGGAAAACAGAAGGCGATTATGATAGTATCGATTTTTGCACTTCGATGAAAATTAATTAACATAACTTTTAAAAATGCAGCGTTTTGATTGGTTGACAATTCAAGCTTGAGAGTTGAAAAAAAATTGTTCGAATTACCCTCGAGGTATCCCTTATTATGCGTGTAGATCAAGTTAAACCAAGCCACCAGTCCGACATCATTCCTTCAGATAACATGGTAAAATATGATAAACAAAATCAACAAGGAAAGCCGGCGTTCAATGAACGCAGCCCCTACGTATACACGACTCAACAGCATGGACCAGCAGCAAGGAGCCCATGACGACCTCAAACGAAGACAGGAGAGGGTGCGAGGAAGAGCTCGTATAGCATTATCCCTTTAATAAAACATAAAAGGAAATAATAGTAACCCACAAGGATATCAAAGACAAAAGATCGATTAATAGGCATACAAAGCAAAATTGCACAGGGCTTGGACTTGAAGTACGGGGAAGCGCAACATTAAAAAAAAAAAAAATAGGGGCAAAAGGGACCAGTTGACAAGAATAACAACAAGGGACACAAAAGTGTCACCATAGTGATAATGAAAAACAGTTAACAATTGAGTCACACGAGTTTAAAAAACGCTCAACGTTGACTAATAATGTGTTTCCGTAGGTCGAATGTAAGCAATCCATTGCAAGGACTTTAGGTCAACGTTTCACTTCTGAGCAATGTTTTAGCTATATTAATTTTGGATGGCACACATGCAGTGTAAAACAGGCGCTAGTCACATAATCAAATATTTTACATAACCGGTCTATATATGTATATAAAGATATAAGGCTCCCTACGAAACAAAAACGTCATGCGGAACAAGCAAGAACACTGCTGCAAGAAACGACCAGATCACGGTTATCTCTTTCTGTTCGCCATCATTCTGAAAGCATCAACGCAAGTGCCAACGCTTTTTATTTCATTAAAATCTCTCAAATAGCAAAGAAATTGGGAAAAATTTCGCAAAATGCCATTATTTTCAATTCATGTCGTTTTCGACGTCTATACCATTCATGTATACAAACACGATTTCTGGTCGATTTTTACGAAATAAACAAAAAATCGGCTAGAATTTCCACGTTCGTTCCATAAACAAATTCTTTTCCTATCGATCTGCGAAGTCTTAACTGATTAAAAGCCCTCTTCATACGTTACTCATAAAAATACACAAGGATCCCGCTTGTGACAGTATTTTATCGCCATGTATAGCGCATGTATATACTGGTCCGCTCTGAATATTATATAAGGATTTGATTGGTTAAGATAATTATGGGAATACTATTTACCAATCGTATAATACTATTTCTTTGCTTCATTTACCTGTCACTTCAAAATCAAAATGGCGCACTTTACTTGACCTCCGCTTCTACAACCAATATTTCTTAAATATTTGCGTTCAAAGAGGGCACTAATCCAATTTAGACTTCGCAGATTGATAGAAAAAGAGTTTGTTTATGAAATTTATGAGGAAATTTTAGACGTTTTCTATTTATTTCGTAGAAATCGACCAGAAATCGTGTTTGTATACATGAATATTTTGGACGTCGAAAACGACATGGATTGAAAATATTTGCATTTTGTGAAACTTTTACTCATTTCTTTGCTATTTGAAGAATTTTAATGAAATAAAAAGCGTCAACGCTTGGATTGATCCTTTCGAATGTCGACAAGAAGGAGATAACCGTGATCTGGTCGTTTCTTGCAGCAGTGTTCTCGTTTGTTCAGCATGATGTTTGTGTTCTGTTGGAGACCTTATATCTTATTACAGTATATAGCACATATAAAACTTTAAAAAGTTTGTTTCAAGCACCAAAGCTGTGCAGTGTAACGTCCACTTGAATGAACATAACAAGTGTCGAGATTCGTAAAGGTAAAACATGCATATATTTATATTTTATATTGCTAGTGTTCATAAATTTAGGGACGGACGGAATTACTTATGTTATATTAATGCGTGGTCCAGTCTTTTCAAAAATGTATCTATACAGTTTGTGATTTTTTTTCAATATATTTGCATTGTACATCTTGTGAGAAAGAGAGGAATAAATTATTTTTAAATTCACATCAAAAACAATTTCAATGAAATATGATAAGCAAGATCATCAAAGAAAGGAGGCGTTCAACCCGTTTTCATCAAAGAAAGGTTCCGCACAACCCGTTTTGTAATAAAGTTGCAAATTGTAATAAACTATCAATAGAAGTCAAAAGTCAATTTTACCCACTAATATAAGTTCATCTTCAGAAATATCATATAATTTTAAGTAACACATACATGTGACCTACTTTATTGCTAAAGTTACTATTATTAATATTTCATTAAAATAAGCATTATTTCAGTAAATAATGACAAATATATCATTTCTGATGCAAATTGTAACATTTATTACAAAACGGGTTGAAAAGTTTATTACAATTTGAAATTTTCCGCACAACCCGTTTTGTAATAAAGTTGCAAATTGTAATAAACTATCAATAGAAGTCAAAAGTCAATTTTACCCACTAATATAAGTTCATCTTCAGAAATATCATTCAATTTTAAGTAACACATACATGTGACTTACTTTATTGCAAAAGTTACTATTATTAATATTTCATGAAAATAAGCATTATTTCAGTAAATAATGACAAAGATATCATTTCTGATGCAAATTGTAACATTTATTACAAAACGGGTTGAAAAGTTTATTACAATTTGAAATTTTCCGCACAACCCGTTTTGTAATAAAGTTGCAAATTGTAATAAACTATCAATAGAAGTCAAAAGTCAATTTTACCCACTAATATAAGTTCATCTTCAGAAATATCATTCAATTTTAAGTAACCTTTACATGTGACCTACTCTATTGCAAAAGTTAATATTATTAATATTTTATGAAAATAAGCATCATTTCAGTAAATAATGACAAACATATCATTTCTGATGCAAATTGTAACATTTATTACAAAACGGGTTGAAAACTTTATTATAATTTGAAATTTTCCTGTAAAACTTATCAATTCAGGGTCAAAATCACCTTTGATTGAAATCACTCGGTTGTATAATGCACCCTACGAGCTGATAACAAAAACTTAAAAACTAAAATCTTTTGCAAAAACAATCAGTGTTCTGTGAGACATTTTCTTAAGTAAGTCTCAATACAAATGTTTTTCTGTATATGTTTGCAAGCAAATAGTCCATTCCTTTAGATTCCAACCTTTCTCAGTTGGTTTGAAACTAAAATAAATTGGCAATCTCCTATTTCCCGGGGGTTCTCAAGTATGATGTCCACCCCTTTGGATTCCAACGTTTTTCAGTTGGTTTGAAATCGAAATAAATTTGCAATCTCCTAATTCCCTGGGTTCGTCAAGTATGATGTCCAGTCATTTGAATTCCAACCATTTTCAGTTGGTTGAAACTGAAATTAATTGGCAATCTCCTATTCCCCTGGGGTCGTTAAGTTTGAAGATATTTCTGTTACCTGCAAACATCTTACATCATACGTAAAATTTCAAACGGTAATAAAATGTTTTGTAGCACATTTAACAATTTGCCTTAAAGTTATATAATTCCCTTTGAGCAATAAAATATAGTTTATCATTATCAAATATTAATACAATTGACCTTTCCAATAAAGTAGGTCAAATGTATAAGTAACCTTAAATTAAATATTTACCTAAGATGGATGAACTTATATCAGTGAAAAAATGACTTTAACTTCTTCTATTAATTGTGATTATTATGTACACTAATATTAAAATTGCAGGAACAAAATCTGGGTGAGTGGCTTTTAATGAAATATCAAGAAAAGAAATGTTTCAAATAAAGTAGGGCAAATGTATAAGTAACCTAAAATTAAGCGATATTTATCCAGGATGAACTTTATCAGCGGAACGAAAAATGACAATTTGCAACTTTATAACAGAACGGGTTGTGTGGAAAATTCCAAATTATTATCAACTTTCAGCACGTTTTGTATGTAATCAGAAATGATATGTTTGTCATTATATAATGAATGATGCTTAATTTGATGAAATATCAATAATAGTATTTTTCCAATAAAGAAGGTCAAATGTATGAGTTTTCTAAATTTAAATAACGTTTCTGAAGATGAACTTATATTAGTGGGTAAAATTGATTTTTGACTCCTATTAATAATTTATTACAATTTGCAACAATTTTACAAAACGGGTTGTGCGGAAAATTTCAAAATGTAATACACTTTTTAACCCGTTTTGTAATAAATGTTACAATTTACCTGAGAATTATATGTTTGTCATTATATAATGAAATGATGCTTTTCTCATGAAATATTAATGATAGTAACTTTTGCAATAAAGTAGGTCACAAGTATGTGTTACTTGAAATTGAATGATATTTCTGAAGATGAACTTATATTAGTGGGTAAAATTGACTTTTGACTTCTATTGATAGTTTATTACAATTTGCAACTTTATTACAAAACGGGTTGTGCGGAAAATTTCAAATTGTAATAAACTTTTCAACCCGTTTTGTAATAAATGTTACAATTTGCATCAGAAATGATATATTTGTCATTATTTACTGAAATAATGCTTATTTTCATGAAATATTTATAATGGTAACTTTTGCAATAAAGTAAGTCACATGTAGGTGTTACTAAAAATTATATGATATTTCTGAAGATGAACTTATATTAGTGGGTAAAATTGACTTTTGACTTCTATCGATAGTTTATTACGATTTGCAACTTTATTACAAAACGGACTGTGCGGATATTTCAAAATGTAATACACTTTTTAACCCGTTTTGTAATAAATGTTACAATTTACCTGAGAATAATATGTTTGTCATTATATAATGAAATTATGCTTTTCTCATGAAATATTAATGATAGTAACTTTTGCAATAAAGTAGGTCACAAGTATGTGTTACTTGAAATTATATGATATTTCTGAAGATGAACTTATATTAGTGGGTAAAATTGACTTTTGACTTCTATTGATAGTTTAATACAATTTGCAACTTTATTACAAAACGGGCTGTGCTGAAAATTTCAAATTGTAATAAACTTTTCAACCCGTTTTGTAATAATTATTACAATTTGCAACTTTATTACAAAACGGGTTGTAACAGAGCACGGACAGGATAATCACTTTAATGATACTTAATTTGATTTACACCCAAAGCCCCTTTTCCCCAGGTCTCCTGTCCCTTTCCCCTGTGCCCTTTGACTTTGTGGGCCTTTTATTCAATCATTTATTTGTTTTCTTTGAATTCCTTATAATTTACAAATTATTTATCATTTTAATGATTAGCCTGTCCGTGCATTGCCTAGTGCCCTGTCCTGTTTTCGTTTGGGGTCCGCCTCGACTCCTTGCCACTGGTTCTTGTTGCTGGGTCGTGTGGAGGTTGCGTTCATTGAACGCCACCTTTACTCGATGATCTAGTTTATCATATTTTGACATTATTCTTAATCTATAAAGCAATAACCTTGCATTGAGTTTACGCTGATTATCTTTTGTAAAGTTTTTTTTTCTTTTCTATGTTGAAGAGAGAGAAAATACTGTTGCCTTCATATATTTTCAGGCGACATGCACTATCTCATACACAGCAGGTACCACCATAGGGTTTTACGCAGTAGCTATACAAGTTGAAGATTTTATGACCGCAACATCATCAAACCCTCTAAGTAGCATACCTGTTCAATTCATGGTAAACTTATATTCAGGGAGTGGTTGTTCAGATACATCGCAATTTATAGACCCAACACCTACTGCCAACACAAAGTTCGTTACTGACATCGGCAGTCAGTACAACTTTACAATCAAAGTACAGGGACCACACTCGTAAGTATTAGAAAATAGCATATTGTAATCTTCTTCAATATAAACTGCTGGCAAAACCTATATTTTGTGTTTCTTTTTTACGGTTATTACTTTGAAATATATTAAACGGAAGGATGTAGGTAGAAAAGCACTTCATAGGTATAGGGTCATATTTAGTAAAATATGATAAACATGATCAACAAGGAAAGGTGGCGTTCAAAAATTGAATTACGAATAATCTCTTTGTTATTGTTACAAGTGGGAAACGTCATATGTGTTTGTAATGTTACCTTTGTGATGTTGTTATACACCACCGAGTGATAAATAATGATGTTTTCTTTCAAAGATTTCTGAGGCTCGTAATACTATCAGAGCTAGAAATTTCGCAGTCATCAACAACGTCCTCAACATCATCCTGGCACTACACAACTATATCTGCTACATGGACACCTTCCTCCGCTGATGCTGACACT
>NW_026862322.1:0-38293 GCF_026571515.1 Ruditapes philippinarum | reverse complement strand
TGCGGGAAATTTTCCTGTTGCTGTATGAATATTTACCAGAACTTGAAAGGATATGTCTACTTTGTTCAGATGGTATTGAAACGGATGTTAATGAAACTGAATTACATGTGCTATAAGGAAATTATTGTTAGATAATGCTCATAAAACATATAATTCTTTTACTATATACACATCTGGAAATAAGTTAAACATACCCCGGAAATTCAAATTGGTTGTGATTCAAAGCACTGTCATGATATGACGACTTAATTTAGCCAAGAAAATTAATTTAATAAGTATCGATACAAATTAAGTAATCATAAACCAGGTTTTTTTTACCAAAATGTAAGTGTTTATAAGTATGGTGTTGGAGCGTTTACAAAAGATTTAATTGTGGATATTTTGTAAATGTTGACGATACCACAACCTAAAATGACAATAATAAGTCAAATTTTTACGTGTCTATCCGCCAAGTACCCTAGTGATAACTTCAACCCTTCTCCTCATACTACCAGTAAGGCGTCATATGCGATTTTGAGGTAAATTTTGCCATTCTTGGTGAAAAGCTTGTGTAAGCTTTTGTAGTGTGGCCACAGGTAGTACCAAAATAGAATTTTAATTTCAGTTGTGGTTCATGTCAAAATTGAGGCAAAATGCCGGATGTGCTTAACTTATTTCCAGGTGTACATAATGTCAAAAATGGCAAGTTTATGTACCTATATGCCAACCTGGACATCCCTGTGGTAGTAGTGCTTGAAATAACCTACTGTGACATTCTTAAATATAGAAAAGAACATGTTGTATAATTAGAATACTTTAAGTTGTAACACATCACTACTACTGTACAAATAAGCACAGCTACTAATGTTTTACATTTATGCAAAAGAAGAATTAATTCTAAGTTGCTATACAGTGAACTGGAAATTACCTTTTTATAAGACGTAAGCTTTTGTCATTTGGACTAATCAATTGAAAAAGTATAACATTTTAGCTGTATCTCTTTGTTATAATGCCCATCCAAGGGTAAATAGTGAGTGAACGGTTGAAGATCAAAATATGTTTTTATTTTGCCATAAACCCTTTTAATTTAATAATTAACTCCGCATAAACAATAAATAACATACAGATCCAAATGAAATTCCTGTAAATGTCCGTTAGAATTTACGTATAACGCTTAGTTTATAAAAAGTGTGGGGCAGTCTTTTTAAATTTTAGGCAGATTTATAATTTTATCCTTAACATTTTCTAATATCAACTGTTGGTCAAACACCATTTTGACGGTCAATCTTTTTAAATATAAAGTCAATTCAGCTCAACTTGACTATGGAAATATGAGCATAATGTCACTTTAACTCATTATTCTTTTAGCAGTTATTATATTTCCTGTCATTTTTCACATAATGAACCTGATTTTAGTAAATGACAAAAACAGTGACAAAAGCTTTGTATACATTTTCATAGAAATGCCGGTAGATGCTCATCTGAATCGATATTCAATTGCTGTATTAATTACAATTGTGCGCATCTTTGTCGATGACAACTGCATACAATAACAAACAAAAAAGTAGTACGAATGAAGGTGTCAAAATTTGTGCGAATCGGCTCTGTATCGGGTTGCTTGACAATACAAACTCGTACATCGTCACCTCAAGTGTTCTGCATCGTAATATTTGATAATTTTCCTTATCAAAATCTGTTATTTTTGTGACATCCTCCGGTGGGCGGGTTTGAGGGGCTGATAATGATGGCTATCGGGTTTCCTTATCCTAGCTACGTCTGGTCACGTGGCGACGGAAAGCCAATGCGGAATCCGACACAGACCGATTTACCGGAAATATCAATACTGAATATCACAAACATACAGACCAGTGACTTTGGAAACTATTCTCTAACAATGAACAATTCTTTTGGCTCGTATGTTGCTCATTACCAACTGATACAGTCAGGTAAGACAAACTCTTTATTATTAATGTTATATATTTTTCAGTAAATTTGAAAATTATTTTTAGTTTGCAAATGATAAACAATCAATATGTAATCAAGGGGGGAATAATCAATAAGAAGAGCTAGTTGATCGATATTGGGTATTCCTGACTATGTTGGGTGGGAGCTCACTCACTGTTCATAATTAACATAATCTTAATCGTTGTTTCTTCTTCTTTAATATTAGCAGTGTGACTAGGAAATTACATTTCGTGGAAAATAACAAGTTTAATAATATTCCGTGTGAAAGTTGGCTATACAGAAAAACAAATATTTAATGAGATAAAGAATTTGCTTTTTTCCCTATCTTTTAGGACCGTCTAATAACAACGGTAATAATACACTATCTTAGTACAATAACAACAATTGTAATGTAATACATGTATTTGGAATTTTCACAACAATGGCGGTGTTTTCTACCTACTGCAGACGACATTGAGTGTTAATGATAAAGTTCTTGGTATTTTGATATTTCTTGTAAACTGCATACCTTCTTGTGTAATATAATCATGCTATATCCGCAACTGTAGCTTGACGATGAACATGCATTTGGTTTTGCTAATACAATATTTGAATTGACTTGACTGATATATAGCACACCAGTATTAATTTTGCCGTGTAAAGTCCGTAAAAAGTCGAACTTACATTAATTCAAAGATATTTCTTTTTCGATCATTGGTTTAAACATATGTTTATTCAAGGTAGTATATGCAAGTAAATTATCTACACTTGATGCAGAAAGGAATTGGACAGAGAGCTACAATAGCTCATGGTAGTCCTCCCCTTTTTAACAAAGAATTTTTTCATAAAATATATGATTTTATTAATTTTTAAATTTAAAACCCTTTTTTAAAGGGGAATAAAAAAATTTAAATTTTAAAAAAAAAAAAAACTTTTGGTATGCATTTTGTTTAGAAAAAAATAAAAAAAGAAAATAGGAAAAAGGGGAAAGTTTGGGGAGGGTTCTAAAAAAAATTAACGTATAATTTGTCGTTTTGATACGAACATAATGTATGAACAAAAAATTCTGTGAACACTTTGTTGTGTGACAACTAATATATTACATGTTAAAATGTTTTAGTATCTGTTATAAATTTATGAACAGCGGCGAAAATACAGTTTTTGAGTCCGAAAGTTAAAGCGGGGGTCGAAATTTAAAGAAAACATGCAAAGTTGGTTTAGAAAAATTTGGGGAAAGGGGCCCGTTTTTTAAGAGGGGGGACGTAGGGGGGGGAAAAAATTAATTTTAAACAAAAAAAAAAAGGAAATTTGTTTGGGAAAATTTTTCAACCACTCCACAATCACAAAAAAAATGGAGCCCCCGGCCCAAAATTATGTATAAAAAAAAAATTCTTTAATGCAAGAAAACTGAAATTTGGGTTTTCCAAATTTTAAATTTTGGTCTTTTCCCCGCTCTTCATATTTTAAAAAGTTGGGATTTTTGTATGTTCATTTTTAAAAGGACTGTGCTTTAAAGGGGGCAACGTGGGAAAGCTGTTTTGGTTTGAACTTTTAAGGGGCGTTGAAGTCTCTTATATTCCCAATTTGGAAAGAAAGGTTTTATATTTAAACCCATCTGTCCCGTGATGGGAAATGTTCGGAGGCAACATAAGAAGGGAAAATATCAGAGAGATAGTCTGGAGTGAGATTATTTTTCATTTTGTAAATAAGTAGGTAAATGATTGAATCTCCTTTTTTCTAAAGTTTCCCAACCAGACTAAATATGGTCAATAGAGACGAGTTTGGTTGTTCCTGTCACTATTTTTATACGCCGTTTGAAAAACGGGACGTATTATGGGAACGCCCCTGGGGGGAGGGCGGCAGAGCGGCGTCCAATTTTGTCCGGAGCATATCTCCTACATGTATGGAGGGATTTTAATGAAACGTCATAGAATTGTTCACCACTTTGAGGAGCAGTGTCGCGTACATAAACCAGGTCTCTAGGTCAAAGGTCAAGGTCACACTTAGAGCTCATTGAAAAATGCTTGTCTGGAGCAAAACTTCCACATGTATAAAGGGATTTCAATATTACTTGGCACAAATGTTCACCATTGTGAGGCGGAGTGTCGCACGCAAGATTCAGGTCATTGCGGTCAAGGTCCACAAGAGAGAGGTCAAAGTTTCAGATAAAAAATATGAAGATGTGTATATGGACCATTTAGTCATCATTTATTGAGGGATTGTAGCACAAATGGTCATTATCAAGACTATGGCTGTGGTACATATAATTTAGGTCAATATATACAAGGTCAATGTCACTAAAGATGATGAAATATCCAGATTTTGTCCGGAGCATATCTCCTACACGCATGGAGGGATTTTAATGAAATTTCATAGAAATGTTCACCATTATGAGGAGCCATGTCACGCACATGAACTAGGTTTCTAGATCAAAGGTCAAGGTCACACTTAGAGCTCATTGAAAAACGCTTGTCCGGAGCAACACTTCCACATGCATAGAGGGATTTAAATATAACTTGGCACAATTGTTCACCATTGTAAGGCAAAGTGTCGCGCACAAAATTCAGATCCCTGCAGCCAAGGTCAAGGTCACACATAGAGGTCAAAGTTTAGATAAAAATATGAAGATGTGTATTGGGACGATTTAATCATCATTTATTGAGGGATTGTAACACAAATGGTCATTATCATGACTACGGCTGTGACACATGTACTTTAAGTCAATATATGGAAGGTCAAGGTCACTAAAGATGGTGAAATATCCAGAATTTGTCTGGAGCATATCTCCTACATGTATGGAAATTTTTTTTAATACTTTATGGAAATATTCACCACCATGATATGTATTGCTCCATGCATGATCTAAGTCTACAGGTCAAAGGTTAAGGTCACACTTAGGAGGCTCATTTGCAAAACTTTCTACAATTCATTAGGGGGATTTAAAAATTATAACTTGGCACAAATGAGTTCAACATTTGTGAGGGCTGAGTGTCGCACGCAAAATTCTCAAATCCCTGCGACCAAAGTTCAAGGTTTTACACATAGAGGTCCAAAGTTCAGAAGAAAAATTGAAGATGTGTTTAGGGACCATTTAATCATCATTTATTGATGGATTGTAGCACAAATGGTAACTAATCATGACTACAGATGTGACACTTTTAATATAGGTTAATATTTGCAAGGTCAAGGTCACTGGAGATAATTAAAATATCCAGATGTTGCCTGGAGCATATTTTCTACATGCATGGAGGAACTTTAATGTTACTTCATAGAATAGTTCACCACCATGAGACGTAGTGCCCTGCACATGAACCAAGTCTCTAGGTCAAAGGTGAAGGTCACAGTTAGAGCTCATAGAAAAACGCTTGTCTTGAGCAAAACTTCTACATGCATAGAGGGATTTCAATATAATTTGGCACAAATGTTCATCATTGTGAGGCTGAGTGCCGTGCATAAAAATTCAGGTCCCTGCGACCAAGGTCAAGGTCACACATCCTGTGCATATCTTCCCTACTGATTTGTTTTAAGGTTCATTTAACAACACAGTGCCAAGAATAAAACTTGCTTGCTAGATAACACTTATCCGTTATGCCCCCATCTCCATCTAAAGATTTCGTTAACGGGCGTATTTTGTGACTATGGCACCCTTGTTGCACTTTCATGTTGAATTTGTTCTAGTTCCGTTTTTTTTTCTTATTTAGTACAGTTATCAAATAAGACATCACCGTAGTCAAGGATAGGTATAATAAATGAAAGGCAGATGGTTTCAAGAGACTTCCGGTTAAGTGTTAATTTAAGTTTAATCATTATATTTATCTTTTTCTAGGCTTTAGTTTTAGTGTAATCAAGATGTGCCTAGGTGTTTATGATAATTTACTTCATTTAATGGTTGACCCTGCATAATAATGGACGGATGAATTACTTGTCTTGTTTTACGGGATATTAACATTGATTCCGATTTTGAAGGATAAAATTGACTAACCATTTGTTTGACCACCAGTCTATTGTTTGCAAGTCTGCATTTAGAATATTGGAAGCTGATAGCTGGTCTTTAACGACAATGAATAGACTAGAATCATCAGCGAAAAGTCTTTTGTTTGCTTCACTATCGAAAACAGTGTCATTTATATATATTAAAAAAGAAGCGGCCCAAGTATAGATCTTTGAGAGACACCAGCATTTGTAAAATTATCAGAAGATGTACAACCTTAAAGAACAACTCTTTGTTTTCTGTTATTGATCATTGAAAATCGTTCAGCATGATATAATTGTTCTGCTGTATATGTTGGGTACATGTGTTTAAGAATTCTGTTGAAACACTTTAGGGACATTATGTTGTGTTTGTCAAGTTTGTCTTTCGACGTCTTATTTGTGAAATGCAGATTTATAACCTCTGATCCACTTTCAGAATTTAGTTTTGTTTAGTATACCGTGTACCAAAGGAATGGCACGGAAATGTCTTATTGAAGGTTTCATGATGGACACATCTGGTGATGTTTCTAAATTACATATTTAAATGTTGAATTCTGCTTAAACCGGTGCAAATGGGCATTGCTATTCAATTTATATGTATGTTACTTATATGCTTGAACGAAAACAAAGACACATTATGCTAAATATTGTGAATAACACATATAAAATTAGAAATACTTTGAAGTTTTCTCAAAATAAAATACAAACTTATATTTTCATGTGCTGCCATTTTGAGGTTACTTAAAGTGGTGTAATTCGACTATTACTGTGCAATAAGTATTATACCGGAATAAAACTAATACCAATGTCTATAGAAAAAGTAGATTTTCTAAGTTTAATTCTCCCAAACCTTTCCCCCAAAACTCATAAACATGATTTTCTCAAAAATAAATTTATTTTTGTAATTCAGAACGTATACGACGGGAACCCTCCCTAACGGAAACTATAAATTTTAAAATTTAAATTTTTTCAAACTCTTTAATAAAAATTTAGATTTTGTAAGATTAATGACAATTTCAAACTACGATATATAAAACTTAACGAAAGAATTAAATCGAAATACCGTTTTTTTTTACATTCTGTTTTGTATCATTAGTACAGAGGGGCAGCCAATCTTTTTCATTCTATCAGTTAACCTCGAAATAGTCATATTGATTTTTACAGCTGGGGTGAGAGATACCCCTTTCACACACCACTTTACCACCACCAGCATTTCCCACCCCTTTCAATTCGAAATGAATAATGTTGTTAATTTTTCGCTAAATTTTGGGCCATAAGCTGTTTAAAATTGACATAGATAAAAAATCACGAACATAGTCTAATAACTTTGGTGCAAACAGTAAATTTTGTTAAATGTTTGAGACCTTAATATATGTCAATTTTATGGGAAAGAAAATTTCTAATAAACGGCATAGTATTACTTAAATAGGTGGAGCAGCGAAATGGTATTCCAAGGATCCCTGGTTCAAGTCCCGGTCAGACTGCACATTTATTTTTCTCTGACTTTGAACTTTATTTAATGATTGGTAATAAACAACCCCACGGGAATCTTTTGCAATCGTATGCGAAAACTTTCAAAGCTTTCTGAAAGTTTCTGTGCATATTTTGACGGTAACACTATTAGTAGAAAGTGGATTTAGGTCTGAAGACACGTTCTACAATATCTCCACGAATAATGATCCATGAAAAATCCTCCTTTGCCATATATGGGAAAAAATATTGTCGTTAAATTAGCAATTAATGTGTGCCTTGTATTATTACAAATATAGTAGAGCTATGTAGTTATGGATCAACAATCAAAAGTTGAGACCCCATGGGTTTATAAACCCCTATAAAAAATTTGTAAGGGGAACCAAAGATGACGAGCTATGTGGTGGCTATGTGCTTGTCACAAAGAACTATATAATAAGTTAAGTTCCACTTTACTTCCCTTTTTATTCTCAACGAAGCAGGTGTAGAGTGCGTGTTGGCAACTGTAAAAAATGCCCGTGCGTCATCTCTGTTGTCCTTCGCAAAACTTATAGCGTTTAGGGTTGAATACTGCTAAAGTCGGTGCAAGGAGGCGTGAATGACGATGCAATTCTATTACCTCCATGAACAGACTCTCGAGTTATCTCTCGTTTTTCAGAAATGTGCTCTTTGACCATTGCAGATAGAGAATTCACATCAACACGCTAGGCTTACTGCTTTTGTTTAGTATAAGATAGAAGATGGCGTAAGTGTAAGTTAACTTGAGGGCACTCAACAGTTCTTCCTTCATCTAAATTTGAATGCAGAATATTTCATTGTTGTTTATTTCCCCCACAGCTCCACTATAAACTATTTGAAGCTGGTGTCGCCAAAGTCTTTTCTACATATGATGTGATTTAAGGTACTTTTCGGCTTAAACTAGTTTAAGCAACAAGCTCCCAGCTTCATGATTATTTTCTTCAGGGTAAAAGAGAGTGGTTTAAAAAAAGTAATTAAGTGAACGAATAACATTATCAAAACTTTCTTAAGGCACTAACAATCCACATGTTATCAAATGCTCAAGATGCTATATAATATGAAAGGAATTATAAGAAAACACATTCACTCAAAACTACTAAAAAAAGGCAATTAGATTGTTTATGATTCGTATGTCATAGTTACCTTTCGTAATAAATCGTTAGCAAACGTATACCGTTTGTTTTCTAAACTTTGACCATTCGTTATCATTCGCTTCCACCCGTCATGAAATTCATATCAAAATGTCTTAAAGAACGAATAAAATTGCCCGCCAACGCATCAATACGAATACCATCGACCATTTTCTATGTACTGATGTTCACCTCAAGGATGCGGACGGTGACGTTGGGAATTATCGCCTTAAATTGAGGGCATCTTAACGCTTTTACATGACTCAACCTAAATTACCCGAATAACCAACATGTTATCCTTACTGGCGCAATCTAGAAAAAAAAACATATTAAAAAATCTGAAAACGAAACTCTTCCGATATAAAATTGTTACGCTTTATGGTTCAAGCACAGCAGTAAACAACGCGACTTCGTGAATGCGACACGACGAATGCAAAGCAAATTAAACATGGATCTTTTTCAATTAATTTTCGTGGATCAGCACAAGGTGTGTGTGATAGCTCGAATGAACCTTCCGGTTCAACTGCATGTGTTCGTTTGACGCCGTACTACAACAAGTACCAATGGGCAACATGTCTGACAGATACTTACATTAAAGTATTTTCAGAAGGAAATCACATGTGTAGAGATTCATTGACGAAATACTGTTGGTATCAGTGTATGTTAGAGGTTAATGGTCTAGATCAAGGTAAATTTAATTTTGTTATATTTTTATGTACATTTGCTTTTTTATTATTATTATTTTATTTTTTGCTGCACACTGTTTTTGACATTCTGTGATTTGACTTATAATGGGCCCAAACTGAAATTCTTGCCTTATCTAGTAAATTCTATGTGTCCGAGAGACTAGGATTTTTTGCGAATCGTTTAAATGCTTTAAATATTCATTGTTTGCTCATTAAAATATGTATCATGAAACTATATGAAAACTGGTTTGTGCGAGTCGGTTAAAAATATTTATAGAATGTGATGTTTCGAAACATATGTTTTACTTAAACACATTGTTTTGAAGACATTATTGTCTGTCTCTTCTTAAGTTCAGAAAATAACAATCACATGCAAGAAAAGCTAGAACATTTGTCATTATATTCTAAATAATACAGATTTCAAAACATATCCTTACGGAGATTGAATAACATTAACACAATAGCTCAAAAGCTGAACGTCATTTAACTGTATAATATAATAATACAAATACAAATTATTTTACTTGCTTTTGAAATCTTTCGAAAATGATCAAATCACAATACCCGGGAACTATGCAAAAAAAATATGCAAAAAGTATATATGAAGAAAGAGACAATGGGTCACTTTTCCGTTTAAAGAACAAATCATTATACCCTGACCAAATGCCAATGTGAAGATATTGATGAAATTCCTTGAGACACGTTGATTGTTTGATTATATAAGTAGCAATTTTAGCAATAAGCAATTTAGGCTGAACCATTTCCTGCTCTTAAAATAGGACTTACTTATTTTCATTTGTCAGTACTGTCCATGAACAGGCTCAATCAAACCGAAACCGGGCCTGCAACATCTTCAATTTTACTGTGTTGGGCTTTCTTTAAGGATTCTGTTTTCTTTCCTCTACTGATTATGAATCATAGAACTTAGATACAATATATTTCGACTGAGGGAGCTTCAGATGAATACAAAGAGATATATTATGTTCTATTTCACTTTCCTTATGTTCTTAATCCGAATTACATAACAGAATGCATACATGACAATTCGACAATCACTAGCTTATTTTACAAAACTGGTTGATAAACTCCTAAATTTAATGTAGTCAGTATTACTTGTGGTATATGGATTGTGTTTTTTTTTTTAATTAATAGAATATCGAATTAAAATTGTTTCAAAACTATACGAGTTACTTGGGAAATCATGTGATTCATTAAATTAATCGATTAATTTTTTCACTACATACTTGTGCATGCATGAGAACATTGCAACCGATCATATCGTTAAAACAGATTTTAACTTTTTTTTGTCTTCCTCAAGTTATATTCAAAATATTTATCGTTAAATATTTTAAAATGTAATTGCAACCTTAATTAACGAAAAATGGCGTATATTGTTTTCAAGCAGTTTTGATATACATTATTTTTTCGTCGTTTAATGATAGTTAGCCACTTAATCCTTCTAATTTTAGCGATTTAATTTGTTTCATTGAACCGATCGTTGCTAAGCATTTTTTCAGCAGTGTCTTAACTTGATTCAAATCTATAAAAGATTGATTAAAGGGAGCAATTTGGTCCAAAGTAGACAATCGTTTACATTATTTCTTGATGTGATGGTCGAATTTACTAAGCTTAGTTCATTCGGTCATCTATGGCCCGCTAACAACAGACATAAAATCATTTTTCAATATTTCATTTCTAATGCTATAATTAATGGAGTATCAGTTCATACGGATATATATTATCCTAATTAAAGTTTATTTTAATAATCTTTTTCAGTTTTATTGAAAGACCGCGGAAACTTACGTGATACTGGACATTTAATAGAGTTTTCATTTGTGCTATTAGGTTCTATATTAGTGTTAAGGAGAAATAAATTAAATAACATACACTCATTTTGTTAACAAAATTGAATTAATAAGTGTGATTAAAGAAAGTTCAGGTGCCTCTAGTTTAGTGGTTTCTTTATAACTCTTGCCTTGTAATCTTTGTTTTTCATTTCCATAGGGCCAGTTTACGATAACTGTACCTGCGGGCCAGACACTCCGGTAAATGTGACGACACAACGACCGGTTGTGACGTCAGTCAGTCAGACTGGTGTTTTAGTCCGTCTGGTTCCGATTGTAGTTGGTACAAGGAATGTCTAGAGGTAGATATTACCCTGATAACTTGTTTGTTTTAGTATAGTATTGTCCTTTTTTGTTTCATAACCGTCAAAAATATAGACAGTTTAAATCAAAGACAACCTGTATTTACACTTGTAATTATTCATGTTCCATTATGAATTTTGTTATTAATTTCTTTTTTCAACATATTGTTCGATGGTTTAGCAGAATATTATCCAGCCAATTATTGTAATCATTTTTAGTACTCTTTGGAATTTATGCAAAAGAGATAAAAATAAAAGGTAAAAATACCGTAATTTATTTTGGATTTGTTTGTTTATTGTTGTTGTTGTTAAGAAAAAGATTAACAAATTCTTCTTATGGTTATATTTGTTTGGAACTGTCAAATATCTTTTGAGAGGAGTTTATGGGATTAATATCACTATTGACTTTTGCAGGCACGCTATCCGTGCAAAGAACAAGGCGACTCGTATGCTCTGGATTATGCAGAGAAATTTTGCCATTTATATCAAGATCATTACCAAGAATTTAACTCCATTGGACAAGAATGGATCAATGCTGTACGGAAATGTCTACAAGTCAAACTTGTACCCATCCTAAGACCATTTGTTGTGGCAACATGTGAGAGCATCAGACAACAGGCCTTTGATTCTCACTCTGGATGCTATCTTCATCCGGATTCTGGAAAGCCATCCATCTGTGATATTGGTGTGGGTAACTGGGCTCGTATATTTTAGACTGTAAAAGGCGCGCTAATTCAAGACGCGACGGAAACCTTAAAACAGATGTTGGATGTTGTTTCGGCATGTGGTACAGATATACTTTCACCTGGAATAGAGAACATACAGATGATATTTCGACGAGCAAAGGAAATGGTTCTGAGAAACCTTAATTATTTGCGGAAAATATTGCAGACCAATTGGCAAACAAGATGAAATGGAATACAAGAGGAATAAATTTTTTCGGGTACCCAACTCTGATAACACCGAACCGTAACAAACGTGCTGCTGACATTAACACTGACACATTTTATATCAACATACTGATCGCTGCAAAATCCGAATTCGACCTTAACGCCGGCGATAGTCCCAGAGCTAATCTCTCAGCAGAGGCAATAAGCGTGGCTAAATCCATTGAAAACGGCGATGTCCGCTTAGATATTGCACAGGGGATAGAGTTAAAAGAATTAAGTCTTTGCATCGACTTCAACTGTACCGACACTTCTCTACAGGTAGAACCAGCACCACCAAAGAAGAATGGAGTAAGCGCCTCAAATGTGAAACCGTTCACCATTGTTCTTACAATTATAGCGGCAATGCAGCAAATGTTTTTGCTTTGCTTTTAAAAATGCTACGACATAGTCTACTGTCTCAATTATGGAAAACACAAATTTTGATTTTATGTATGACATGCAGAAAGAATTAAAATATCAAGCCCGATTGTATCTATATAGGACGGTAACTATGCTTGTTTTACAAATCAATTATATTTTTAGCAAAATTAATGTAAAGTTATTTTTTGTTTAGCACTTATTTCTGATAGTTGCATATGAACTGAATTCCAGAAGACTAGTAATAAGGAAAACCAATCTCATTTGCAAATCAATGTGGATATGTTGCGCTTGTTGAAAATTGTGTAGCCAACGTATGGTATACACAGAATGACATGTTCAAAATGTTAATATCAATTGTAGACGTTAATGTTAATTTGCATATACATTACAATGAAACAGCAGCAGTTTGAAAACAAATCTATTAAAAAAAGAATGGAAAAGTTAATGTGCTTCATCTATTTTCCTGCTATATATTTTGTAAATATCTATTACTCAACAGAGCTTATATATATACTACGCCATGTATGTATGTATGTATGTTAATGCTTAATGAGGGTCCATCCGCCCTTCCTGGCACAAAAAGCAGCTTTCGCTGTCGAGTACGGACCCCGGACATGTCACCAGTCATGCCCTTAAAGTATGTTATAGTTCTAAAATGGTGACCTATTTGATTGGAATTCAGTAATTCACTGAATGAGCCCAAAGAAAATGCTATTGTTTTTAGATTTATTAATGAAATAATACACGGCAGGTCAATGAGACCATTGTGTGCATTATGTTGTTAAGTAAAAGAAAGTGGTCTTCTTCATCACGTCATGTAGTTCTTCCAGATGTCTCAGATATATCGAGATAACCGCCTCATATGTTTCCATCACTTGCATATCGATCCGACTGCCGGTAAGCCACAGACAATTTAGTAATTTATAGAATATGAAATGATTTCCGAAAGATAAATTCTGCCTATATCGGTCCAATTTTGAATTTTGTTTTGTTGAAGTATGGAAAGCCACAGACGCATTTTATTGTTTTAATTAAATTTATTAAGAAATTTATTCTCAGTCAGTGAAGTGTTGTTGCCAAGGCCGTCACAAAGCACTAGCAGTTTAATGGTGCCACAGACATTGGTTGCTACGGTCAATTTTGAATTTTGATAAAATGCCTAAAAGATAAGGTAGCCTTCCTTCGGTCCAATTTTGATATTTAATAAATGTTATATAAAATTTGTGTACTCGGTCCTTTATTCATCAACGGCCCACTCTTAGAGCAATTTTTTATTGGCGATTTGCCTTTATTTCCAAAATAAAAATATAGACAAGGAAAGGCGGCATTCAATGAACGCAGCCCCACCCGACCCAGCAACAAGCGGCAAGGAGCCCAGGAGGACCCCAAAGAAAAACAGGACAGGGCACAAGGCAGAGTACGGGCAGGCAAACCACTGCATCAGAATACATAATAAGTAACTTATAAGGAACTAAACCAAAACAAATAAATGATTTAATATAAGGCCCATAATGTCAAAAGGCACAGGGGAAGGGGACATGAGACACGGGGAAGGGGGGGGGGAATAAAATAAATAGAAACTAGGGACAAAGGGAAGATACTTACCGTAGACGAGAAACAACAAGAGACACGAGCAAAAGTGTCACCAAAACAGTATAAAACAAAAAACAGTATAAAACAACACTAATTGTTAAGGTAACATTTTATTTTGATTAAGAAATAGATATCAATTCTGAGTGCATTGTTGTAGAATAATGCACGGTTTGAGTTCAAATGCGTAGTAATGTAATCACGAAGGCCGATAGGCCTGAGTGATTAATTACAAAGCATTTGAACGAAAAACGTGCATTATTATACAACAATGCACGAAGAATTAATATCTATTTCCATTCTAACACGTCAAGAAAAAATATAAATATTATTCTAAAGTTGGACTTTATGTTTGGCGGTTAAATTTGTTTTCGCCTCAGAGTTTCCAATAGAAACGTTCTTTCAAGGCCGTTCCAGTGGGTTGAAAAAAACTGTCGTTAAATCTACCGTGTGTATAAACATTTTGAGAATAACGAATTTTGAAAACGTTGATAAAACTTTGTTTGTTTATTTTATTTCAGTCTATAATTTTCTAAGCGAAATACATATTATTAAAAGTGAAATAAATGTAAAACTTAACTCGTCTGCGACGTTAAAATAGCGTACTTGATTTTGATTGTTTTGCACGTGCTGTTTGGCGCTACATTGTGACGTCACGTAAACAACACTTTAAACGTCTGTACAGCGTTAACGACTGAATTAAAGATATTGGTGTTCGGATTCATTTTCTTAGTTAGGCCATTTTCTTTCATTCTAGATAGTTTTCACAACAAAATTCGACAAAAAATTGTTTTTATTTATCAGATTTTTCAAACAAAATGGCGCCCTTAATGTGAAAATACACAGAGAGATAATAAGAACGGCGAGTGCATTGTTGCAGAATAATGCACGCTTCGGACCTTCTTTGTTTATATAGAAAAATTTCCGATAGTGTTAGAATAATAAAGAATAACCGAAAAAAATATTTTCATGATATTCAATATTTCTATAAAACTGTTCTCATTAATCTCACTAACAAGCAAGCGTAGAAGTTGATAATTTTATGTTCAATATTTTGTTTTGTTTCATAGACTTGGTGACATGTCCAGGGTCCGAACTCTCAGTGCCTAAAGGACCGTTATTGAGCTTAGAACCCTTACACAAACACGTAGTTTTGAAGTATTCTTTTTCAAAGTTTAAGAGAACAAATGTTCAAGCTAGTGTCAACGATGTATAGCTTCACGCTTTTTAATACCATGCTATACCCGGAAGTGCTTACCGTTTGCCACCAGTAAAGAACCAGGCCAGCCTTAACTTCCAAATAGTCTAGTCAGTTTCTATACTGTTGCTTTTTTATTTTGCTGATTAAATATTGACTATTAGAGGGAGTCCAACGAAAACTGACTTGTCACATTAACAAACGAATTGTTACTGAACAGGCATTTGTTCTATTACAATCCGTCTTAATTAATGTGGACACACAAAGTCACATGCCATTTAATCTTGGCAATGAATATTACATGAATGTTTTATTTTTATTTTTTTCATTATAATAAATGTGTCTACATCTTATAAGCATAAATTATAATTGTATGAACAGGGAAAATTTCAAAACAGTCGCGTCTTATTCATATGAAGTAGCTATTTCTGTTGGCAAACGTCCTACATAATATGGTTGTACATCGTCGGATACCCACGGTTGATTAGTTAACATGCAACATAACATGTAAATCAACCGCGGGAGAAATTAATTAAATTGCGTCGATATTAAGCAACAGGTGCGTAAAATACCGACCAATGAAATCGTGTTTAGCAAAATTTAAATTCTTCGGCAGCAAAGGTAAACAATTACCAGAAACAAAATAGCAGCGCCCACGGTGTAAACCTGTTTCAAGTTTATTGCCAATATCATTAGCAAAATTATCCCAGCACCAAATTATACCACAAGCAGAGACCACAATAGCAATATTTATGTCTAGAATTAACATTTCATTTCTATAACTTTTTGAAACCTTAACCGATGCTAAATAGCTTTTGTGACTTTGGATTTAGACATGGTCTCTAATAAACAGATTGAAACAATACGATCCGCTATAGGATAGGATATAGAATATCCTTTAAATATTTCTTTAAGTGAATATATAATTTGATCAGACAATTTGATGGGCTATCAGTGTAACGAAAAGATATCATAATGTTAAAAATAATTATATAATAGTAAAATAAAAATTAGTATTTTTGAACGGACCTTTCTTAAAACGTTCAAGTAAATTTTATTGCTGACTTTAAGAAATGATACAAAACGAACCTTGCTTCATAAACGTAAAAAAATGTATTTTTGAACGGACCTTTCTTAAAACGTTCGAGTTAATTTTATTGCTGGCTATAATAAATGATACAAAAGGAAAATTGCTTCATAAATGTAAAAAGACAGAAAAAGGTTGCTGATTTGTTTGTTAGTTTTCTTTAGTTTTCCTTGACATTTCGTCTAATCTTTAGTGACTGCGCATGCTGGTCGGAAGCTCTGAGAAAGGGAATGGTCGCGACACCTGCCAAATAGGTTATAACCCGTCAGAAGCAGATTGCAGTGTGTTCAAGGACTGTCTGTAGGCAAATATGCAGTAGATACTTATTGTTTCTATTCAAAACTACAGCAAGCTATTGACATAACTGTATCAATGGAACAATATTGATAAAGTAGTTGTTTTCAATACAAGAGACTTATGGGAAAGATATACCAAACTTTTTTAATGTCAACTCTTTAGTCTTTAGTTTGACGCCCCAGGTTATTCTTTGCTTGGTTTTACAAAGAATATTTTAGTTGTTAGAATTGATCTTGACAAACAAATAGTATATTCACTAGGGCAAAGGGAAATAAAGAATATTTAGTGTGGGTTTTTTTGGGGTTTTTTTTTATAATATTTATTATATCAGAATATCAAAGCTTATATGCTCATACCTGTTTACAAAAATAGATTGCAATTATCTTAACTCAACAATGCATGAACAAATACTTTACCTGACATTTTTCAGACAATTTTTATAAATGAAGTAATTATATATATTTTTGTGAATGTTCAGTATACGTGACGATAAAATACCATCTTGTTTGTTTGTTTAATTTAAACATATTTAATTGCAATAAATAGATGTTTACAAACATATTATGAACAGAACAGAACAGAATTTTTATTAACGTATACAATACATGTATCTTGTTAATACAACATCAAATTAAATACATACAATGATATGCAAATAATGAATATATATATATATCAATTGTAAATGAGTTAGGCAACAATTTCTTACGACATCCAAATTACAGAAAAAATACCTTAAACATGTATATAAACTTTGAAATAATATATTTCATGTTTTTTTTAGAGTTCATTTATTTATTCAGATTTAATGTACAATTTTGATTGTGATGTGCGAACCATCCTGATCTCACTTAAGCAGTGATTAATAGCTGATTTGTAGTTTGTTTTTTGGGAATATTTATCATACATAAGTAGGTCAGATTAGAGCAAATTAGCCGAGATAGATGAACAATTTTAGATTTAAGAATAAAAACAAGAACCAGATAAAAAGTCAAATATTATCAAAACGATGGGATGTTTCATCACTGTTATACATAATATCTTTGTTTTGTCAGATATATTGCGTGAAATTCATCACAAGTTTTTGGGCTGATAAGGACACATAGTCAATACGAATAAAGCTACGTAACCTATTTATCATAACAATTTGACACTTTTTTCCGTGTGTGTGCGTTGGTGCGTGTGTGTGTGTGCGTGTGTGTGTGTGCCACTACGATACGAAAGTTATGATTATCTTTATGCATGATTTAACTTTGATGTTACTTAAAGTGATGTATTGCATTATCAAGTTCAAATATCTATGTTTCTGACCATTGAAATAATATATAATGCAAACTAAGATTTATAAGTAGTTAAAATTGCATGGCAAACAATGAATTGGCAATTACGAATTCATATTATATACATCAGTTTTGTGCAATTCAGACGGTATATACAGCATTATAATATTGCACAATTGTAAACGTCGCTTTATTGTGGATAATCATTGACATTTATATAGTTTTGACTGCTGCTGTCAATGTATGAGAAATTTCATTTTTCCCTTAAAAAGGAAGTTTGCTGTAACATTAATTTAGATTCTCAACCGGTGATACGACCGTATGTAAACGGTTGTTTGCAATATAACCTCAGGGTAATATTCAATTTTAAGATTAAGATCAATTTTTGGATTAATACGAAAGCCTAATAGTATCAAATGAAAGAAAATGAAATATTGAAAAGGCGTTATAACGCAAACCAAAAGGGCTAGTAACTTAAGAAGGAAGAACAGTTTTGATCTGATTTAATTTCTAGTGGCATTTACAGCCATAAGTGATCCTATTTTGACAAAAATCAATGGGGCATCATGAGTGTATGACAAAAAGTTTATATAATCATTGAGCAAATGGGATGATAGTTTTTGTAAATGTAAAGTATATGATAAGCAATTTACTCAGATCAATATTTTCTTCCTTTCTGACGTTACCTTTTTGATTAACATTAAAATGGAATAGAATTGTCGTAATAACGCTTTTATTCGCGCCTTTATTCGTCAAATTTTGTTTATATTCCGTAATTACACCTTTTATTCCCGTTTAAATGTCCTTATCCGCATAACGCCTTAAGAGTATACCAGAAATACTAGAGTACTCCGGGGGACACAGTGGTATAATCGGACACCTCCCTAGCGTGGTACCTTATAATGTTCTACGTAATTGAGCCTGATAACATACTGATCGAGGCGATAAATGAGTAGGCTCTAATTTAAAAAGAAAATCACAAAAAGTACAGCCTTTTACAACATTTGACTGCTTCATTGAAGCGCATGGAACTAGATGCACGCAAACAAGCTGACGTAAGGTCTTCAACGATTACAATACATGTAGTAATTCAAGTTTATACTCTTCATGCCATGTAACTTTAACTATTATAGTAAAGTTAAGCTATTTTTATCGCGAAATATATCACAAAGAACAAAACATAACAATTATTTTTGTTCACACGCGTAATTAATTATCAATGAATATGGGTCTAAATCTATTTTTAAATCCAATTCAGTCATTGAATATGATAAAACACACAGTGAATATGATTTTATAAATAGTTATGTTGACTACTGTTTGGACTTATAACATTGCAGCTATATTTAGATCATAATTATAATGATCATAGACATGCAATGAAGTCTCGCACGTGTGTCTCACAATATTTATCAATTTCTACAACAAAGAAACTAATACATTTATAAAAATCATAAAATATCTCTTTCTTGACACTTATTTTGTTAATCCAAGTTAAAAGGTTACTGCAAATTGTGATATGATTAATACATTTACATTTAATAAAAATGTCTTAAAAGCAGGTTTTGCTGGTTTGTAAAAAGGGAAGTAAGAATTAGTCGAGAATTTTGGTGTGCTTGCTATTTTGTGTCATAGACAAGACAATACAAGCAACTCCCTGTGAGTATCTTCGAAATATGCAACCTTCAATGCATGCAAGCATGCAAACATCGATGCACAAGACTTTGTTAGCTGTATCCATGCCCTGTTTATCTCTCATGTCACGTTTAAAGACAGAAGTCGCTTGACTCTTGATCGATCTAGGTGTTAAAAATAAAGATTGTTAGAACACTCAAATGTTGTCTAAAACTTAATTTCTATAATAGTTTTAGCATTTTCATAAGAACAATAAAAGTTGGAAAAAAGAATTAACATCACATTTCTGTTTTTACAATTCTGATTCATCCTTCTCGTATATAATGGGGGTTTTCAAATTTGAAAATCAGTTTCTAGCGAGCAACTCTTTTGGACAAACTCTTAATTTTCAACATGTACCCTTACTTAATACAGCGTTTAGTAAATGACAGACTGAAAGATACATTGGAGGAGCAACAACAGTCGATGCTTTCCAATGTGGAAAACCTTTTTGATAAGGTAATTGGCAATTCTACTGTGTAACATTTATATCAGATTATTAATATTTTAACCGGCATTACAAAATTTAAAAGAAAGTCGGACGAAAAACGGCTCAAATATAATTGCAAGGTAAATACTGCTTTCGATTCTGCACACAAAAGAAATGTTGCAAAACAACACAATTATCGAAAGCAAGGATAAATTGCAGAAATACAGATCTGGTAGCTTACAAACAGAAATTGATTCAATTGGCAGACGGGTTGGACTTGGGTTGGTGTCTAGTAAATGACTACGAGGCATACCCATTGGTTGGTGGGTCTGATGATGAGGAGAAAATCTTGAAAGTTGAGACACAGGCAAACTAGAGAGTGTGAGAGAGGAAAGGGCAGCAAAGAAAGCACGTTCAGCTTTGCATCCCTAAAGGAGGAAACCGTCTGTTGCTGTCATGAACCAAGCATTTCTGGTTCTGAAGTCAAAATTCCGTCGTCCACCTGGTTTATGTTTTTCTAGTTTAAAGCCGGGACATTGGAAGAGGTCACAGGAGCGTGTTGCCAATTCTTGCTTTTATAATAACAAGATAAGTATATTTGTAGTACTTGTATGGTAGTTACAAGTAAACATGCTAAAGAAACCAAAACGGTTGTCTTCAGCAATTGTATACATATCTCTCACAAAAAGAATTCTTTGATGGTCATACAGCTGTACGGCGTTTGAAATGGCAAGAATCTACGGACAGTCAGTATATTTCAGATGTAATAAGCAAAGGCTATAAATTGCCGTTTAATGAAATTCCAGAAAGAGCAGTGCTAAAAAATAACCAATCAGCAATAGAGAGTTTTGAAGAAAAATAAATTAAGAGTTTTGTTGTATAAATAGACGTTATTTCTAGACTTGAAGTAATCCCACATGTAGCAAATCCTTCTCTCTGTAGTATACAACAGAAAAGATAAGCCAAGGTTAGATTGTAGTATCAACCTTTTAATTACATCGATTTAAAATAAAATTTGAAGATATAAAAGTTACAGAGGCTTTATTTGAGCAAGCTCTTTCTTGTTTATTTTTTATTTAAAGGAAGCATACCATCACATTAATTGCACGATGCTAATAAAATGGAATCATTGTAAATTTTGAAGAGAAAAAAAGAAGTAACAAAATATATATAGTGAATAAAAATGCGACTCATATACATATTCCATTTTCATAAAAACTACCTGAAGGCTTTACTCAAAATACAACGTACAATCTCTTGATACTAAACGATGTATGATAAAGTGAACTTACGTTATGTTGACGATAGTGATTAAGGTCAGGGGTTTTATCTAACGTCATATGACAAGAGCTGAGAGGATAAGATAATATTAAACAAACACTGTGATAAAATATTACAGATAACAAACCACTTTGTACGCCACTATACGTTAATGACAAAGAAAGTTTCAACAAGCTTTCCGGCATACCGGCAATGTTGGGGGCTAGGACGGTAGCTTGCACTTTTTGACCATGAATAGTCTTAATCAAACCGAGCTTGCAACATTTAAAATTTGGTCGTTTTGTGCGTTCTTTAGTGATTCTGTTTTCTCCCTAAAAATGAAATTAAATGAAGGTTTGATTTGAGTAAGATCTTGAAAACATGTCTGTGTTTTATTCGCCATAAATACACTACGTAACAATTGATAAGAGCAACTGTTCTCTCCTATAACAACCTCACCAATAAAATAAGTAGGGGCACACATTTGAACCAAAATGAAATTGATAACGTTTGCGTTATAGTCGTTCATGGTAATTATTGATTTGTTTGGCGACAGAAGAAGAGAGAGAACTACGGAACCTAAAACAATAATTTATTTACTTTTTTTAAATTTTGGAATAAAAGAAATGTAGCAATTTACAGGGTGCCCTTTCTGAACTAACATGTAAAGACCGTTATTTTTCATACTCCGGCAATGTTTTAGAACCATTTTTTAAAAAAAACCTTACAGATGAGACATATTAGGGGCCTCTAGTTATTAAGACAATAGGAAACCTTTAATGATCGGGTTTATGAAGCCTTTTTCACATCGTGTTCCTTTAAGAAATAACGTCTCATTTTGTCCGTAACAATGTGCCTTTAAGACCCAGCAAACGGATCCCTCTTTCGGTACTGATGAGTAGAATTCGCAGATAGACGCGCCAGAGTGTGGAGTAGACGACATTAACGTTTTGCACCTGCTTGCATCTCCAAAAACGACCGATATGGAGAAAGGTCTCTCATGGTATGGCGAGGAATAATTGGTGATGACAAAACGTAAGGGGGAGAATCACGCCGTTCGTTACCCAAACAAACAAGATGGCGGATGCAGCCAAAAAGTAGGTTTTTCCCTTTTTTTCTCTGAAATTCGTGATGTTCCAATGTAAAGGTACATATAACAACCTTCTCCACAATTTTCCTGGCACACCGGATTTTATTTCATGATGTTTCGTCCCGTACTTTATCTGAAATGCGCGTCACCAGATTCGAAGCGAGAGAATTTTCCACCGGTTTGATGTGGTAACGTACGGCTTTTTCTCTCAAATTCACTGTTTCTTTTATATATATGTATATTAACTGAAACCACTGACTTTAAAAAGTTGTAATATGTTGTCAAGTATGCAATCATGCCCATTCTGGCTAGATTTACTGCTGTAAATATTAATATCGTGGCATTTTTCGGAAATGATAACGTATGGCGCACAAAATATCAATGATAACGTACGGCGCATTTTACTACTTGGTGGATTTCCATTTGATAGATATCTGAAAAAAATGTTGGTCAGGTCAGAAATAATTAATTGAACAATGCTGTACCATCGGAAATAAATATATTTCTAGCTGGTGGCATAACAGACAACCGTTGTTAATATATCAATTAAAACACACGTGTATAGTTTGAAAATATTTTGTATAAAATGCAGAATGGAAAGAAAAGCCTCCACTTCCAGGAAACATTTGTGTAGTGTTGTCTTCACATTAAATTTCGCCAGTGTTGTGCGATAATTATGGTCTTATCCCCTTATCGGAAAGAAGAAACGCATTCATCAGAGCAAAAACGTTAAAAAGGTACTGACGGCTTGATATATTTTCTTTTCCAAAGAAAAAGTCTAAAATCATTCCTAACAAATTTCTGATAAGGAAATCTTAATATTTGAACCCGTCAAACATTTACAAAACGAAAATTGATTGCGACTAGCTTACACCGAGATGAGATGAGCCTGTGTTTATTCAATCTGGTCGCACATTGAAAGAAAAATAAATAACAGAGAAAAATGAATGAGTGTAGGTTCTATAATGAATTTATTGAATGAGTTAGAAAATAAGGTTATGCGAGAAAAACTTCAATGAATTTAGTAAATAAGAAATTTTGTGTTTATTTGATGGGCGGTTAATATTGAAACGCTACCATTTAGCGTGACGTTGTGCGACTATGACGTCAGATATATTTACGCGACATAGCCTTATATTTTTTTTATTATAGTAGACAGTAGACATTCCATTTTATTCCAATAGGCTTTAAAGCCGATGAGGAGATAAAACATGCACAATAACGAACAGTTCATATAAACATAATATCAAAAATCATGAAAAGGTTTGGAGAAGATCAATTTTGATAGATAAAGTAAATGCCGGCCGAAATTTTCTGAAGGAGTTACATAATTAACATTTTCAAAATTGATCTTTAAACCAGTAACTTATAGGTCTCTTGTATATACACACATATACATGTACAAACATACAAAAAACCATACATTACATGAACCATTAATGCAAAATTGTTCTATAATAATCGATTTTTAACACATAAACGCAATTACCGTATGTTTATACATTATCCTAAAAAATGAAGGTCCCTTCGCATCAATTGCGGCTTTCATAATTGCAAATGAAAGGAACGTCATAATTTGATCAAAACAATTACATGCAAGAATTTGCCTATCATATTCTGGCGTTTTTTCCACAAAAGCCCCAACAAAAACAATAATTTCTTTAAAAAAAAGTATTGCAGGTATCAGCAATAAAAGAGTGACATTGGAATTAGCTTATTAATTTCTAGTGTTAACTATAAAGTTTCAAATCGGATTTGGATTTCGATGTTTTTATCCATGTTGGAAAACCCGTCTGAAACCTTTAATGCCAGACCGCTCATGAGCTTAGATAACGTCATTATCTTTATGAAAGAACGGTTTTAAAAATTATTACGTTACTCTTAAACTAGTGTTTACGAAGTATATGTAAGTGTTCAGCCGTGTTGTACTACAGAAACTAGAAACTTCGGCGGGAGCGATAGCGACCGGAGAATATTTCTTATTTCTGTAGAACAGCTACGGATGAATACATTCATACTTAGTGTCAAGCTTTATATTAACTTTATTTCATCACTATACCTGTCCATTTGCATACGCGGTTCTATGAAGCACTATGAAAAATAAAAGGCTGCTATGAACGGACTTTGATATATCATCGACTTTTGTTCTTCTATGAAAATTTACACAAAGAATTTTTAAGAAATACAACGCTTTCATTGGATGACAAATAAAGCTGGACACTAATATTATTTATTTCAGTTTCTTAATTTGGTTCTACACATCCTCTTATGTCTTGTAAAAATAACTTTTCTATTATAAAGAAAATTAATTAATCAGAAAAAAATGCGCCGTACGTTATCAATGATATTTTGTGCGCCATACGTTAACATTTCCAGAAAATGCCACGATATTAATATTTTCAGCGGTTTTTCTAGCCAGAATAGGCATGAATGCTTAGATGACGACATATTACAACTTTTTAAAGTCAGTGGTTTCAGTTAATATACATATATGTAAACGAAATAGAGAATTTTAGAGAAAAAGCCGTACGTTACCACGATCAAACCGGTGGAAAATTCTCTCGCTTCGAATCTGGTGACGCGCATTTCAGATAAAGTACGGGACGAAACATCGTGAAATAAAATTCTGTGTGCCAGGAAAATTGTGGAGAAGGTTGTTATATGTACTTTGACATCAGAACATCACGAATTTTAGAGAAAAAAGGGAAAAACCTACCTTTTGGCTGCATCCGCCATCTTGTTTGTTTGGGTAACGAACGGCGTGATTCTCCCCCGTGTTAGCCCCAGCCTACTTGAGTGATATCTTTATTATTCAAGATACTGTCCAAGGTTATTACACACGCTTTGATAAAACAAGGACATACTCGATTCCTAATGATAAAGGGTTCGGATTAAAATCGTTTTCGTACACAGGCTGTTCACTGTGGAAAAACTTACCAGCCAATTTTACTTACATTAAAAATCTGGCTGCTTTTAAAATTCCTGTGAAACAGTACGTTTTTATATAAATTGAATTTAACTATATTTTATGAATACTTATGTTTAATGATACATTTTGGCATGAGTCAAACATGAAGATTTTCTTTAATAAAATAAACTTATATAACTTTACAGATTAATATGTCTTAACTATTAGGTAGAGACTGAGAGTAACTTAAATACTTATTAAAAACACAAATACTTAACTATCTGTGATATAAATGTTTTTGCTTTGTTTATTCTCATAATATGAATAATCTTGTCTACTGTGGATTGTATATGATAATACCAACATAATACTAAGTATATGTGATAAATTTATTGTGTGATACTATTCTTTTGATATTTTCTGTGATTTTTATCATTGCCTCTCAAAGCCACTCCACCAACAATTATGGACAGCAAGGGAAATAAGTATTTACCCCTTTTGTGTAATTCCTGGTGTTGGTTGTGCATGTCAAGGTTTGTATGCTCATGTTTGTGTTATGTTATGTCTCACTCCATGTGTTTTATTACCATGTATGTACATGATGCCAAAATAGATTTTATCTTATTCACATTCACTCTTTCTAAACGTCAGCTACGAATCATGAAATGTGGTTTCTGTCGTTAACATCTGCACAATATTCGCTAAATAAACACAGCAGGGTTTCGTGGAATAAGGCCTTAACGACCTACTTCCTCGTTTAAATCTAAACAGATAAACTCAGGGGGAGTATTCAATATTTAACAAAAACAAGTGTTTGTCGACGACACGGCGGCCGAATAAAAACATATAAAAATGGATTATATTCTTCACTTTATATTAGTTTTAATATTATTTGGATCAGCACGCGGTGTGTGTGATGAACCAAATTCAGGTTCAACTGAATGTGTCTTGTTAACGCCTTATTACTACAAGTACCAATGGGCAACGTGTTTGACTGACACGTATATAAAGACATTCTCTAAAGGGCGTCACCACTGCAGGGATACATCGGCGACGTACTGCTGGTATCAGTGTATGGTAGAGGTGAATAATCTAGACCAAGGTATAGCGAGTTAATTCGATATGTAAGTTTCTTTTGTGAATTGACATATTGTCAAATCTTAATAATTCTATGCTGATAAGTCTTTTATGTTGCCAAATCTTATATGTCCTTCAATATAACACACGCTGACTTTTATGACTAATACATGAGAGTGCAATAAAATAGAATGTTAGGGAGTTCACATTAAGGCAGGCTGTAATAAAAAACGCGTGTCTTTTAAATATTTCTTTGACCAAACGTAAGTACGATAATTGGACAGGTCAGTGAGTTGTTTAATTGTCTGATTAAAACAAAGTAAAATAAAACACATATTCCGACAAACGATTTTGTTAAGAAAGAAACATACAAATATTTGCATTTTTATACTAAAATAAGAAATACATTTAACACAATATCTGTTTGTTCCGCGTGAAATTTTGACGATGTAATGGAAAATGTTAACTTAACACAGCAAATGATTATTGTATTCAAACAATATCAACATCAAATATTAATTTTCTTTTTTAAAACCAAATTTTGATGTCAAAATAATTTGTTTTCATGCCTGGAATAAAATCAATTGAGGTTTAACTCATACGGACAGACATATATACAAACATATTATTACTTGATTTAGTTAAGCACATTTGTAGAACATGTCGATTTTCTAATATAAGGAATAAAAACATTAGTTAATCAGTAGTAAACCTACCTTAATTTCTACAATCTTTTTCTTCTGTTCTTTTTTTCATTTTTATACGCCCGAAAACGAATTGGCGTTTATTGGTATGCTCTTTATCGTTCGTCCGATAAGGTTTTATTCGAAACTACAAAGCCCAGAGCTCATATAGTTGGCATGTACCATCAATTTGTAAATTTCTACAAAAGTTATATTACTCATGACACTGAGGTTAAAATTGGCCCTGCCCCAGGAGTCACTTGCATAATGTTGACCAAGATATTGGAAAACACATCTTTTTGTGGATAAATACTAGGCATATATCATTGCCTAGTAGACTTCTATAAAGTTTTGTGAATCATGTCCTCAAGGGTTAAAATGCCTCCGCCTTGCAGGTCATATAGGATCATAAGGATAATTAAGATAAAATATTTTTCAGACAAGCTTCTTGATTTTGTCTTTACTGGGATCCTACAAATTACCGGACAAAAAATGATGTTTTTTCGATGTAACTTTTATTTAAAATAATAAAAAAGAATGAAATTTTACCTTAATCTTATCTTAATATACGTAAACATTCCTTTATCAAACATGAAATTAAACATGGTACCGTAGAAATGTGTCCTTAAAGTAGGGCAATAAAAATGGGAAAAAATCGTGTAGACAACTCAATTTACTGGACATTGTGTTTCAAATTCTTTTGAAGTCTTAAATTGAAATTAAGCAAGGAAACTACGGCTATTGAATGGCAATGTTAAGATACTGCAAAACCCCAGTATGTCACTAAAATAGACACGGCAGCCATTCTTGTTACGAAGAGGCCAATATAGGGATGTAATTGAAATTAACACTATTAACTCAATAAACGTATTGATTTTTCATGATCCTTAAACGTATGACACATTTCGAAATTCAAATGTAATTCTGTTCTTTCTCATACAGTTTCCTTTTGGTCATCATGTAGCATGTTGGAAATGCCATAAAGTCTATTTTTTGAACATTTCATGTAGAGTTTTCTCCCATGGGCGTAACCCGTTTCCTTAAATGTTTTTTAATTAATTTGCATTTCTTTGTAAAAGACAACAACGAGATATTGTTTGAACGAAACTTACCATTACTTTTTATCATTAAATTATGTAACGATTGTCTCCTGAGGTAAAGTTGAGAAGAATTAAAAGTAAAACCTATCTAAAATAACCCATTAAGGGCCTCAATATTCGGAAATGCGCAGACCGCATGACCAGGTCATGGAATAACTAGTAAACAAAAGGGTATGTTATTAAATGAAAAACTGAATCAACAATATTTGCCTGAGAGTGGTTTTGTTGTTATTTACTTTGAAATAGAAAGTGTGTGTACAATTCAGACCGGATGATTTTTGAATCGAAGAAATAAATAAAGCCTTATTTGACAGGAATAGATTTTGTCCGGTAAACTGATTGTCTGGTAAACATGTAGGATCCCAGTACCCTAACTGAAAGATTGTTTTGGTTACTCAAACAAATGTACATTCGGGCGTATATTGTGCTCCTCGGTGCTTTTGTTTGTGTGTGTTTGTTTATTGATTGTTTGTTTGTTTGTTATTTTTTTTTCTTTTTCATCATTCTAGTATCGATTCGTGTCCAATCGGTGTTTAATATATGAAATGTCATACTGCATCACTTATCAAGAAGATGTTGGTGGACAGATCAAACATTTTTGTATTCGAAAAAAAGATTTTCTTAAAATTTTTATTTGGGACCATCCTTTATTATAAATATCAGTACAAAAGAATTTAGGGACCAACCAAGGTTATAGCACAAACACTAGGGTTATCTTTGTTTAAACAGATTTTTAGTGTAATGATTGCAAATATGTTTGCGCAAGATATTATACATGTATATCATGTTGAACATTGATAAAGTCTAACAGGTTTATTTGTTTATTTTAACTATTGAAAAAATTATAGTCCTTATGTCCCCCGTATATTTTCTATATATACGGTAACTGATACACCAGGGAGAAATTATTAAAATTATACGTATACTAAATATTAATACTGGTAACGATGTCAGTATTATAGGGATTGTCATGACTTGATGATCTTGTTTTTCATATTTGATAGTTATACGTTACACGAACCTTTCAATTACCCGTAATAGCTTGATCAATTAGGTTTTAGGTTCGCATGAATTGTTTCCCCTTGTTTCCAACATTTTTAATCTGTCCAATTTAAATGAATAACTATAATAATCATTTTATAAATTCCTGTTCATGTAATAGAAAATACAGTCTTGTTTTATAGATTTTATTTAGAATAATGTTTAATAGAGAGTATTGTTAGCAAGATAGTATCAAATGAAATAAATGTCAATGGTGGAATATTTCATATATCGAAAACTTTATACGATAAATCTTTAAATATTTTTGGTAAGAAATGATTAAGTGAAAAAAAGAAACTTGCAATATAAGTCTTAACAAAATCTTCAACCAAAAATAATTTGGAAAGAAATACTTAAGTAAAGATTAACTTTTAAAACGTTTTGTATCAGTTGACAATTTATTTAGCAATGATGAAAAAGAAAACGCTAGGATCGATGATGATATTGAAGATATTGTAATTTTCTTATTAAATAACTATATTATTTTATGCAAAATCCTCATTAAAGTGTTTCAAGGTTGATGGTGTTAATAATTCAATTAGTGAGATTTTCTTAGAATACAAACATATAATTTCATATACACTTTGTAAATTGTTTGATTATATGTATATAAATTGTGTTTAAGCAAAGCCTTGCAAAACAGGTACAATTGTGCTCGTGCCAAAGAAATGAAAGAAAAAATTAAAGGAGCTTATCAGAGTTGTAACATAAAATCTTCCTGTAATTTAACACACACGAATACTCTTCGTAAACAGAATATGATATTCCGGAACAAAAATATTTTACCGTTATTTGAAGTAGGTGTTTTACCGTTTAGTAATGCTTGTTTTCCTTAATGGTAGGGTGACAATCAAGCCATTCAGAAACTTGAACCCGTACCCATTTTTAACAAGGGGTGTCATACCAAAATGTTTCAATATATTCGTAGTTTCCAAAACTGCCGGCATAAATTGGCATAAATGGTGGCGAACAGAGAAATCCAAGATGGCGTCCAAGATGGCCGCCAAAAATATGGAAATAACCACTTACTTACTTTTACTTGATTTTAATCAGTTAAAACAGATGCATTTGTTTTGGGTTTTTTCATGCATTTTTGTATCAAATACATGTCACACATACAAATTTTCTATCTATTTTTAATGTTTAAATATCTTTTAACAGGCACAGGATGAAAATTGTGGCAAAAAAATAATGAAAAATTGCTAAAATTTTAAGATGTCCGAACATTTTTCCATGTAATAATGCAATTTACAAATCAATTAATTAACTATGGTTTACATTACAAGAAACCATCATCTGAATAAGAAATGTGCTATTGATTTTTTTTATATAATTGTATTTTTTGAGAAAATGTTGTATTTTTTAGTGGGTGGGGTAAAATAATAATTTAATCAAAATCACAAATTTATTTTAAGTTACATTACTTTTATGAATTTAAATTGTTATTATTTTAAATAAACTACTTGAAAGACTTTAATCTATATATTATAACAGAATTCAGTAACTTTTAGAGTATGAATGATTGTTAATGGTTTTATAGGAAATTAAGCACTATAAGTTGAATACAGTGTTTCAATTCAACCTTAAAAGAGTATGCTTAAATAATTTAATTGGATTTTTCTTTCGTTTATCCAAGTTTAAACAATCATTTAATGTATTTCTTGTATGTTTTATATACAAATATGAAACTTATTCAAACATGTACGCTTTCTTTGGTGAGTTTCTACATACATTTCTCGAACTTTAATGTAACGGAGTGAGTGGGGTACATAACACATTTTGATATTACAGGTAAGAGTCAGCCAAATAATAAATAATCACTTTTTCACAAAAGTTTTTTTAATAAAGGCACATTTGATTATAGAAAATTTCCTGAAATAGGTAAAAAAGGAATGTTATTGTAGGAAGATTCAGAACAAGAGGGTCATTGTAGACTTATTATGCACACCATGTTGACAACTGTAACTTTCGGTGATTTCATTAAAAATTAATGTCATCTATAATGCCATCAAACTGTCAGAGATCTACAATATTAATTTTTGGTTGTGTGTTTATAAATAAAATTTTACTTTTAAGATGTTTTGCGTTAGGTTATTCACTTCTAATACAGAAAAAAAACTTGCAATTCACTTTCATGGATAGTAAAGTTTGACTGCAGAATACAACTTGAGCAGTTGCGGTATTTGGTTAAAAGGTTGAACTTAATATGAAGGCTTTCAACCTTGATGTTTCAAAGAACTATTTTTCATCATTTAATAAGCATATTGAAATGGGAGACCCCACAATGTGATAAACTGAGAGAGAAAAAAATGTTGGTAGTGATGAACAAGGTGATGTCACTCACTAACTAAATCAGGTATGCAAAAATACCCCGTCAGCATTAGCCAATTGGTTTCTAAGAAGAACTCACGTTTGAAGAAAACGCGAACACATTGAAAAATAATTTAAAAAGTTTAATAACCTAAATAAAGAAATAACTGAATTATGAAGCAAAAGAGACATTACACCAATGCACTGTTTACATATATAAAGAGAGAAGTGGGATTATCTTTTCTTCTCAGCTATATTTTCTTAACTTCTCATATTATTTAATTTAGAAATAAGCAGACATCATGTGTTTGAGCCACTTTCTATTAGGTAAATACCATTTTTATGTACATTGTATATTATGCACCTAGACAGCACATGTAACTTCATAAAAAGTGCCTCAAGTCTTATATGATACCAGTAGATTGGGAATGTTTCGGTTATACCTAAAATTAAAAGCAATATTGAATTATAATTTCACCAATTATCAACGTAGAGCTCAATTTAGTCAGGTTGTCATTCTTAACACTTTCCATGGAATATTGGCATTATAGATTCAATGAATACATGTTAAATGCCTTAGCAGCCTTATGCGGTTATTCATTTCTTTCAATTTAATTTGTTTATATACTGTGTCTTTTTTACTTACTGTGTTGTTTGTAAAGACCAATATACTGCACAGATTCGGCGTAACTACTTATGTATGGTGATTGTTTCGTATAATGCATAATGAAGATACATTGAAATTAAATGTAAAAGGAAACTTTATTGCATCTCTAATCAAGAATATTGTAAGTTCATTTTTTTTCGTCGAATCGTTTAAAAATCTTAAGATATTTTGTTAGCCAGTAGCATTGCAGTACCATAACAGTTGCCAAGGATACACAACAATGCCATACTTGAAAACAGGCTTTGATGGTCAACTTTGATTGCATGTGTGCAAAACAATGGCTGAAAAAAAAAACTATTGGATTATAATAAACAGAATCTTATTTGAGATATTGTCAACTTTTCATGATAATTTTGAAGACACTTCTCGAATGTTTGCAATGTTTCGTGTTATAGCTTACATTAAGTTATTGAAAGTATGAGGTTTTCAAAAACTTTACACTTGGTATATAAATTAAAAATATAAAAGTAGTAGTGTACTTTAAAAATCATTATATGAAACCTTAATTTTTGTTTTGCGTTTATTTTTCTGTAAATTGTTCTCTTCTGTAAAAAACGATAATGATTCATTCATATTTTACATATTTCATATTTTACAAGACAATATACTAAAATTTTACCGAAATTCAAGAATAATAAACATTAGTTCACAATATTTCAACTAATTTTTTTATTTGTGTTGAATTTAATTTAATTTGACCAAGTTGAAGAGAGGTATTTTTACATTGAAAAGTGAATTGCATTTGATCTCTGAAATGTTAATTTTCGGTACAAGTACATTTTATATGAAAAAAGCAAAATTAAAATTGGTTGTTACAACTAAACTGCGCAATATCAATTGTTTAACATATTTATAGCGTATTTAAGATTTTAAGTGTTATACCCACTATATTTTAACTATGCTTTTCTATTTTGACCCATTGAAAAACCTTTGTTACTTACGGTAAACGTAAACATCTGAAATGTATTTGATGCAAGGACGCAAAAATAATGATATCAGCTTGTTATTTATGTCATATTTAAATCCTTCGAATTTACAACATTGTAAACAGTAATAACATTATTACCCATCCACTCACATGCACATGGTATATTGAAAATTCACTGTAGGAAACATCATAAGAAATGCTACAATCTATTTGATAAAGTTGTTATGTATACTGGTATGATATACAAAAGTACACAAATGTTTCATGAATATATATGTAAAAAGTCAATAAAAAGGAAGAAAATGAGAAATTGCAAAAAAGATTATTTAACAGAGATACTCTCGACAATTCGAAAAGTTGTCATAAGGTTGTTTCGTTAAGTATAATAATGCTTACCTATATGAATACATAAAATTGTCCCAAAAAGGTACAAAAGGCTTGTCATTTAGATGTTTTATCGAGTAAATCACTGCTTGATTATTATGAATGCATACAATTGTCAAAAAACATGCACAAAGCCTGTCAAAAAAGATTTTTTATTCAGGGAAACATATTAATTTACATAAAATTGTCAAACAAGGGCTTTTTGTAAAATTACTTATGCCATCCATGCAAATTTAATCCAAAATTTTGTAAATCAAAAAGTGGCATTAATATGCAAAAAAAGCAAATCAGAGTTATGGGACTTGTGCCAATCACATTCAGTGACGTTAGAAAGTCACAGAAAACAAAGTGTGTGAAGTTTCAATCCAGGCCCTTCAGTAGTTATGGAGATACCAGCTTACACGCAAAAACTTAACCAATAATTTCTAAGTCGAAAAAGGGGCATAAATATGCCAAAAAAGCAAATCCGAGTTATGGGACTTGTTCCAATCATGTTAGATTATCACAGAGAAAAGAACAAGTGTATAAAATTTCAATCCATTCACTTCAGAAGTTATGGAGATACCAGCTTACACGTAAAAACTAAACCACAGGGACGCCAATAAATGAGTCTGCATTAGCTTCTAATATTCTGCGAATAGTCGAGCTAAAATATATATATGCTTTTTTAATTCAATCAATTTTCTTTTTTTTAAAAAATGTTTAAAAATTTCGTGCCAAATTTTTATTCCAAATTATTTTCATTTTTTATTTTTTTAAGAGCTAATAAACCCCTGTTTAAAATAAACTTGTTTAATATAAGTTTTTTTAATTTAAATTTGTGATAAAGACAAATTTGATTTTTTTAAAACCCCCCCCCTCAAAAATCCCAAAATTTTTTAAAAAAATAACTATATAATGAAAACACTGCGGGGCTTTTTTCTTATTGAAAAAGTTTTTTTTCCCCTGTTATTTTAAGATAAAATAAAACAATTTTACTTTTTGTATTGTGAACTGCACTGAAAAACAGGGGAAAAACGAAAAAGAAAATTTTAAATTTTTATCATGTTTTTGAAACCTTTTTTTGTCACATTTTTATTTTGTTTTTTAAACCAAAAAACAACATTTTAATTTTTAAAATGGGTTTAATAAAATTTTTAAAATTCTCTCTGCTTTTTATAAATAAAAAACACTTTTACTTTAAAAAAAGTAGGAAATAAAACTTAAATTCCCTGAAATTTTTAATTTACGGGAATGTAAAAAAAGGAAAAAAAAGCATAATGTTTTAACTGCTTAAAATAAACCCAATAATGACTAAGTGGTGTTTTCCCCAAAATTTTTGGGAGGCTATTTTGGACGCCATTTTGGGGTTTTCTCTGTTCGCCCCCTTTTAAATCCCAAATTTTAAATGCCAGCAGATTTGTTAACTAAAAACTTTTAAGGAACTTTTTGGTATATGAAAATGTTTTTGTTAAAAAAGGGGCCGGGGTTTAAACCCAAATAAAAAAAGCAAATTTTTTCGAATTTGTCATCCATAAACGATTCTACTAGAATTTAATATAGAAATATCTTTGAAATATTTACTAATTTGAATTTAAAATGTATTGGTCATTTTTGTAGGCAGTTTTATTAATAGATTAATCAATCTGTAGGCAACCAGATTAGAAAAGATATACTGAAATATATACACTTACTTGATTCAGTAGAATGTTGATAAATCAGTATTTGATGTGTTTACGAACGAAGCATTCCCCTCGAAATTTCCAGTGAAATTCTTTTATGAAGGGAATAAATTAGTAAAAATAATTAAAATAAAAAGGTAATTGTTATTCCGGTATTCGATGGGAAACCCCCATATTATCTTGGTTTATTTTACCTGAAGCTGCTACTTAAATTCCTAGTTTCAATTTCTTAGGAAAACAGTTTACGAAGATTGCGGCATGTGGCAGAGACGCTCCAAAAATGTGACAACACAAACGGCCAGTCCGTGGACGGCTGCAATCCCAAATTGGTGTTTTAGAGTCCGTCTGGTACAGATTGTAGTTTGGTAGCAAAGGACATGGTCTAGAGGTAAATTTACAAAACGAAATTTAATTTGCTTTAGCTTACTGTGACTATCTTTAAAATATAATGTAAATTCAATAGACATATTTGAATAAATTTGTAATGAAGGTTAGATAAAAAAATTAAGCAAAGAAATAAGCAAAATTAATTTTTCATTTTGACGCGTTCGACTTATCTTTTACTTTGATTTTAATTCCCAATAAAAATGCAAGAAAATCCATCTTTGTGTTTCATAGAAAGTCCTTACAGTCTGAAATCAGTCTAATACCAAAAACTGAGACAATTTTGCGTTCAAAAGAAAATTGTCCTAAAATTAATTAGGACTCCTATAAAATTGACTTTTAAAAAATTACTGAATGGGCAATCCCTTAGGGACATTTACACAACTGCAAAAAAAATTTTTTTTAAATTAACTTTTCTCGGGAGAATAAAGCTTATTTATATATATTATATATTTTTTTATTTTTTGGGCCGTTAAAAATTCACCCAAATTTTTAAAATACAACATATATATAAGAATCAATAAAACCCGTACAAAACTGTTTTAAGAAGTTTAAAAGAGTAATTGTAGTATCATTTTATAAATTAAAATTTAAATTTTTTTGGCCAAAAATTTTACCCCTTGAAAGGGGCTTTGGAAATTCATATGCCTTGGTTTTACGCCGAAAAAATTTTTGTAATTTATATCAAGAAAATTACAAGGTTTAACAAATTGGCCCAAGAATGGATCGATGCTGTAAAAAAAAAGTCTAAAAGTAAAGTTTGTCCCCATCTTTAGACCTTTTGGTAATGGCAAAAAATGTAAAGAGCATCAGAAAACAGGCATTCGAATCTCACTTGGATGCTTCTTCATCCGGATGTTGGAAAAGCCATCTATCTGTGACTTGGGCGGTGTTAAATTTGGGGCAGGGTTTTTTTGGGGACATTTAAAAGAGTGCGCAAAATTCAAGACGCGAGGGGCCCAACCCTTTAAAACAGTTTTTTTGACGTTGTTGAACCCATGGGGGTAAAGATATATTTTCCTCCCGGGAATGGAGAAGATACAAAATGATATTCCGACAACAAGGGAAAATTGCCCCTGAGTGATTTTAAACCAATTTCCCGAAAGTATTTAAGAAAATTAGCAATTCAGAGGGAAATTGGGGTAAAAAGAGGCATATTTTTTTTGGGGTTCCCGACTTTAAACAAGTTCAATGGTTTTAAACTTTTCGGGCTGCCCAATAAGACTGCCCTTTTTTTTACATAAACCCTCCTGATTGCTTAAAAATCAAATTCAAACCTTTAAACCCCAATATCCCCATAAAGTTAATGTTAACGGAGGGGGAAAAGGGTTTTTGCAAAAGGCCATTGAAAACGGGGGATGCTCGCTTAAAATTCCCAGGGGGGAAGGGTTTTTAAACAAAATTTAAGTTTTTTGTGTCGACTACAGCTTTTCCAAAAACTTTTTTAAAACAAAAAAACCAGCACCGCCAGAGAAAAAGGATGGGGATGGAGAAAATTCCCTAAAAAACAAATAATCATATTGTAGGTTTCAGTAACTTTGGGAAAATAGCTCTTTTTATTTTTCAGTAGTTTTATATTGCGAAAAATTTTAACAAGTGTTAAAGCCGCAAAGGGGGCATACAATTTAAATGTTTTTTAAAGCGCAAAAAAATTCCCTTTTTTTTTTTTTTCTTTTTTAATTTTTACAGGCCTTTTTCTTTTTTTGGGTATTAAAATTAAGGGGTTTTAAAATCCTTTAGCACTAGCGTATATACAAGGGGGAAAATACTTTGGTCGTTAGTGTATGTTTTTAAAGACGGAAAACGAGGCCCTTCCTTTTTTTGTTTAACGAAAAACTAGTTTTATTTTGCAACAATTTTCTGATTGTAGAAAAACGAAAAAAAAAATTAATTTCCCATCCATATGGGTGGTTTTAAAAATGACTGTGCCCCTCATGCAAAAAAAGGGGGGCCGAAAAACGCTAAATAAACCACGAAACCCTTTTTTTGCACTCACTAAAAATTTCCCCAAATCTGATTTGCAGAAAATCCCTTTTTGTAAAAAACTGTAAAGGGTTATTTTAAACCTTAAACCCGTATGCCTTCAATGGCAAAAAAATTTTTTCCCAAAGAAAATCAAATTTGAGAAACATGTACTTAGATTTCAAGAAAAAAAAAAAAGTTCAAGTTTAAAATAACGCAGAAGGGTTTAAATTTTTAAATTTTTGGCTATTTATTTTAAAATTAAAGGGGTTTTTAAATGCCCCTTTGTTATGCGTGAATTACTTTTCTGTTCAGGGTCAAATTTATCCTGTATATAAGTTTTCAAAATTTTTTAAATAAAATTTTTAGCAAAAAATTGGGGAAAAGCATGCGGGCTTTTAAAAAAATTTTAGGCTTTGCGAAATGTTTTTTCCCGCAAAGACAAAATTTCCAGCAAAAAAGGCTTTTTTTAAAAATTTTTTATAAGTAATTTTTTTGATTTGTTTTTCGTCTATTATCTTTTTAAAAAAAAAGACGAAATGGTATACCTTATTTTAAAATTCTACTAAATTTTTTGCGTTTTGTTATTATGAAATGTTTTATATATCAGTATATTTTGGAGAAAAA
>NW_026862321.1:0-66450 GCF_026571515.1 Ruditapes philippinarum | reverse complement strand
TTTTAGGGCATATAACCTGTCAAAAATCTTTATAACTTAGTACATTTGGTATATAACCCTTCACAATCTCTTTATGAGATCCTTGCACTCAAGAAAATACAAATCATCATTTATTCTGCTTAGATGTGTTTATCAGTAGAAGGTTGGTCTGTATATATTAAAGGCCCATTAAGCTACAAAGAGCTAATTTCTCAAAAACTTTTCATTTTTGCCGTCAAGTTTGGTCATAAATAGGTTAACGATGTTTTGGTTCTTACACAATTAGTTTAATTACATTAATTAAGTACTAGTATTTTATATGGACGTTAAAAAAACTATAGTGCTTATATTTTGCTTACTTACAACACATAACTGTACATTTAACTTCTGTTTCTTATGTTGTTTATCATCGTTTAACATCTAACATAGACTAGAGCGCTACTTTAAATCCAGTATTAAATGTTATTGAACGCATGTTTGATCTGTCTAAAGAATACAAAATATATATAATTTCTATTTCTGAGGCTGTATGTGCCTTTAAGATACAAAATTTGTACATAATCCCATTTATTTTTGCAAATCCATTTTCTAGTCATTTTTGATGGTTTTGTTCAAAGGCCCATTAGGCTTCAGAAATGCTATCATTTTTATTTTTTAAAAACCTGTTTATTTATAAGGCATCTTAAACAGTTTCGGAACACATATTCATTTGTTTTATACATGAATTTTTGATTGCATCTTTAATCTGTTTACAATTGGTAAAATTATAATGAATAAGTTATTCGTATGGAAGTCAAAATACTACTTTATTTACATTTTCTACCCGGAAAACATATAACCGCATGTTAGGTATCATTTTTCAGTTTAAACATCTAAAATGCAATAAATCCATGCTTTAGACATAATTATTAAACACATATATTACATTTCTAAAGAGTTAAAGAAATACAGATTTCTGAGGCATAATGTGCCTTTAAGTTGATTCAAGTTGACATATAGATATACACTTAACAAATCTTATAAGTGTGCACCTTTTATGTCCTTATAACTTTTTTGTTCATCAATATTTCTTTACAAAATTTTGGGTTCTGAATATTGGCTGCATTTCCACACTTTTCCCGTGCTCAAACTTGTCAAATTTAATTATGCGGCGCGTTCAACCGTGAACATACAAAATTCACACAATGCACGAAAAAAATTGTGTGAATGCGTGAAAGAAAATTGCACATGATATTCTCGAATACAACAGAGATCCACATATCAGAAAAACATAACATATGGGTACATTATCTATTCAACAGCGTGGCATAGCCCTAGGATTGGTCTACGCTGGAGAACACCAATCAGAGACTGGTAAAAAATAATTTGTTTATATAATTATTTAAACTCCATTGCATTGTAAAAGCTGAAAATCATTTAAATTCAGTTCCTTCCAAAAACGAACGTAATTGCATATTTGTTTTTTACTTATTACATGTTTATATCATTTGGAGGTTGCGCAACGCATGGTGGTCACCGCAATGTAATAACAAGGCTTAAGAAGGCTTATCTTCATAACAGAGTAACTGGCAGCGTTTATAACATTCCTCGCCGACCCCAAAATTATCTCCAACGGTATGTTACATTGATGCGACGACGCTCCAAGGCTGTAATGCACAGTCAGAGTGGCACACACGGTTTAAGAACATCATTTTGCAACATCGACTTTCGACACGCACTCACATTTTTTAGAAATACATCTTAAAATTTATCTTGAATGAAAAAAGAAAACAAATAAAAATAATAGCCTGTCTCTTTTCTGTATTTATTGAAAATTTCAGCATGATCGGGCAAATATTGATACACCTATGAGACCATTTATGCATGCACACTTATAAGATTTGTTAAGTGTATATATATATATATATATATATATTGAGTACCTGTAATTTTGTCTTATTTTTTTAAATTATTAGTTGATATATAGATGTATATAGAGAGTTATTGAGTAACTGTAATTGTCTTATTTTTTCAGATTATTATGTTTATCTGCATACATTCAGGGAACAGAAAGTTACATTAGTTTCGATATGTATATACAGTAAATCAGCTTAGTTTTTAGACTACATACATTCAGATAACACAATAAGGAAACGTTTACAATGTTTGCAATAAGGCATTCTAGACTCTACTTTAATTAATTTTTTGTGTTGTTGTTGTTTTTAATTATAAAGATGACTTGATGAAATTTAAGCAATATTGCTTTATCAAATGATGTAATTTTCACTTGTTACTATGACGTAAAATGTGAAGTCATTTCATCGTGCATGTTATTCAATACATAGAGAGTATTGAAATTTGGCACAATCATATTATGTTAGCCTCTGCCGAGCACAATATTTTTTTAGTCAACGAGGTCAGTAAATTTAGTATTGATTCATTCAACGAGTTCAAAAAATTTAGTATTGAATGAACACAAATATATAAAGAATAGTCAAGTTTTGTTTCTATTAAAAAAACAGGATATATTTTCATCGAGTAGCTAACTGCAGTGAAGTTAATACATTGACAATATAGAAAAATGAAAGTTTGCATTTTTATTTCATCACAATATCTCAATATTTCATTTATAAGTAAATAATATATTATCATATTTATCACATATCCAAAATAAGAACGTTTCACATGGTAACGTTAGTTAACATTATTCCGCTTTTATGCTTTCTTGTATATATAAACCAAAATGACGTCACGTCATAGTTTTATAACAAATGTGTTATATCGTTTCATTATATGGCTTTATAGAGAGTTGGAATGGAGAAAGTTTATCCGGTGATCGAGAAAGTTTATCTTGGTGAGCTTACGAGCCAAGATTTACTTTCTCGGCGAACTGGATAAAACTTCTCCATCCCGTCAACTATGTTCAATCATGTTTTCAGATTTTTTAACTTTTCCCCGTCTTCATGTATTTTTCATTGCCGCTCACTATGTGACGTCATCATGTAGCATAACCATGTGACGTAATGATTTGATTCAGCCTGGTTATATAGACTGTTACTGTTGCAGTATAGTACTGTAAATTACAATCTTGTGCCTTCGTTTATGTGATTTGTCTTTTTATTAGTTTATATATATTTTTTAATTAATACACTATTTGATATGCTGTTGTTTGGAATGGTATTATTAATAACATAAAGTTGCAAAATGACTATTTTCATATTTTTTGTCTTGTTTTGTTTTGAAACAAGAATAACACTTATTTATAATGTAAGTAACTGATACATGTATGTAAGACGTAAAACAGCTGAAGCACTTATCGCTTACTTTTGGTTAATATATATGCATAGTTTTTCAATAAAGTGCATTCATTATGTGCTCTGTCTGCCTAAGCAAAGAATTATAAAATTGTTATTTTGAAAAAGTTACGATCACAGAAGAGCAAGGCTTAAAAACCTTCATATTTTGTTTGTAGCATTTTGTTCAAATCATGCATTGCAGTCGGTATTTATTTATATTTTCATTTGTATCGGCTTAAAGGGAACATCTTTTAGGATATTGTCCTCTTAAGGTAAAGGCTTAAACCTAAGACATTTTGTTTTGGTATAGTCTCTTTATCTATTCAATTTGCTCAAAAGTGTTGGCTTTCAGTTCAGCAATGTACGTTTTGTTACTTTAACTGGTTTTCCTTTTTGTGTCGCCTCTACGGAGTAGTGGCGACATATAGGGATCACTTCTCCGCCGTCTGTCTGTCTGTTCGTCTGTCCGTCCGTCACAAAACTTGTCCGGTCTACTCCTCATAAACTACTGGTACAATTTCATCCAAACTTTACAGGAATGATTAGTACCAAGTCTAGTTGTGCATATTGTCAGCATTTTTCGGTTCAATGATTTTTGTTAGAGTTATGGCCCTTTAATAATTTTTATTTTTAAAGTTTGTCCGGACTACTTCTCTTATACCACTAATGCAATTTCAGTGAAACTTTACAGGATTGATCTGTAGCTCAAGTCCTTGCGCATATTGCACGGGTTTTTCGGTTGAATGTTTTTTGGCCGAGTTATGGCCCTTTGATAAAAAGGTGTTTTTCTGTGTGTTGCCAGATACACAAAAGCTTGTCCGGAATACTCCTCATAAACTACTGGTGCAATTTTATCAAAACTTTACAGGAATGATCAGTACCATGTCTAGTTGTGCACTATCCGTCTGTCTGTCCGTCTGTCACAAAATTTGTCCCAACATGAAATTAGCTATCATGAGGCGACACATGTGATCACTGATCGCTCTTTTTGTATATATATGTCATTATACCAATTTGTATAATTAACAAAGATAAACATTTTGTATTCCGAACATCCCTATTCACAAAAAATACAATTACATCAGTGAAGTTTTAATGTGTCTGTATACTGGAATCATCTTGTCTGTCCGTTCGACTTACTAACCGTGTTTACTTTTCTTTTCGACTATCACATAAACCTGATAAAGATAATGTGCAGTGACCAAGAACCGTAACTCTTTTAAATTTTAGATTGACTGTTTAGTGTACTTTTTTATTTATTTTTTGTCTAAAGCATAACTTAAAATGCATCAGATTTAACTTCATGATATAATGAGTGCTGTGTTGAAGATACTATCTCTGTATTGCATAATGTTGGAGTAACTATTCTTTGCACTTAGTAAATATAATGGTGGTGCGGAACATAACGGGAAAAGTTACATAAATTGCATAGATGAATAGAACGCAAAAATGATAAGTACTTCAGACACACTACTTTGATATGCATATGTTTAGAGTAATTGCCTTGTACTTTTTCATATTTACTTTCGTGACGTTTCGTCAGAAGCTTGTCTGGTGCTTAATTTACAAAATGGTAGAAGTAAAGACCTTAAACCTACATAGATATATAAACCTCAATTAGGAAATATAGTGTATAAAACCATACTCTTTTATACTTGTACATATTTTTGTGATGATAGACCTTGTAATTTGTAATGCTTAATTTTTGTTCGCTGCCATTGGTTAAAGTTGCAATGCACTATATTTCATAAATTTAATTCATTGCCAATTGTAATACATTGTATTTTATATATTACTTTTTACCACAAAATATATGCAGATGAAGGTATCTACAAGATACGTCTTGGGAACATATATTTTATTCAGGTTTATGCAGTAATTATTTCATAACCATTTGTAAATAGTTTATTATTTGTTATTGTCTAGAACACAAGCTTAAGTGTATATGATGTATTAAAATAAAACTTCATTATATTCTTTTGGCAAAGCGGTAAACAGGGCATTAGGACAGGGTGTGTCTAGTTTGTAATGATAAAAACTATTTGAAAAAAAAGTTCATGATATAATGATTTTATTATAAAAGCTGGATAACGTTGAAAGATTTACAGAAGTTGATAAAATGATATTTTCTAGGTATTCTTACAATTTATACCTTACTTTTTTGTAGTTAGTGACTATTGAAAATACTATAAATATATTTGACTATCTTATTTGAATTATTTGAAAATATTAGTATTATGATGTAACTGCAATATGTATGCATTATTTAGTGAAGAGAAATAACTTTGCAAAAGTACATATTGTTGCTATATGTGAACAAACTGTCAGAACTGAGTTTAGCAATTTATAATATGTTTACGACATATTATTTTAATTCTTGTATTAATGTAAACTATTTATATAATATAATAGCCCATATTTAAGAAAATAAAAGTGTGAAACTTAATTGGTTGTTTAGTTGTGATTTGTTTCTGTAACATTGTTAGGTAACCTTCGGGTATAAAAGTCTTTCAACAGCTGTATCTAGCTATCCAGTGTTAGACTCCGTCTTGGGCAATGATTATCATGTGGTACTCCTAGTAATAGTTAGTCCAGAAGGTAAATATAACATAGTATTGAACTTGTATTTGAGTTCTCAAGATGTAAGAGTGGTCGTTCATTGCAGATGTAAAATGCCAATACTGTTAAAGTTGAGTTATTGTGAAGGTATAGTGTATGAAGTAGAACCACATGGATAAATTATATGAAGCTTAGTTAAGGAAGAAGAGCTAAAAGAAAGAGCTGACCAATAACTAAGATTACTTTAAATAAATTCAAAAATAAAAAAGGCAGCTTGATAGAAGTACATAGATATATGTATCAATCAGGTCGGCCTCATAATGAAAGTAGAACTTGTATTTGGGCTCACAAGATGTAAGGGTGGTCGCAATGTGCAATGTGCAGATACAAAACGGTGCAACAATACTGTAAAGGTGGATTTATTATGGAAGTACAATGTATGAACCCCAACAACTAGCACGTGCACATACCTCATGGTTATTGTTTAGAAAAAAAGTCGACCGTAATATAAAAGTAGCTCGAAATAAATGTCACAACAAAAACTGGCCGCTTCATAAAAGTATAAATAGATAATTATATGAATCTAACAATCAGGTTGGTCTCATTATGAAAGGACATATGAAAGGTGCATGAATATCAGAAACAAACAAACAAGCTCGCAGCACATTAAATAAATCCAGACAAACTAACTGAATTAAGAAATTATTTATTGATAGGTTTCGTAATATGGTCGATTAATAAATGTATTTAGATGTAAGAAATTATGAAAGCACTTAGAGATTGGGTTTACATTAAACACTTGTCAATTAATAAAAGTACTTAGGTATCAGAATCCGAACAAACAAGCTCGCAGCACAATTAAGTATATGATATAAAAGTAGAAATGGCTGAATTATGAAAGTACCTATAGAGATAGGTTAAGCAAAAGAAAACATGTCACAATACTTGCGTCTAAAATGTAACAAAATCTGATCCATTGTGAGTAAAGTGATACTTCACAGGTGTTTCCTTGAACTGATTTTCCCAGAAAGAAAGCTCTTGAGAACATTAATACAAATATTTATAACTGAATCCCTAGATGACCTGGTTTCTATAGCTCTGTCATCAGTTTGCAAACATTCCCCATAGCTGGCACCATTGAGATAATCCCTGTAATTCTAGAGATGACTTTGCCAGTAAAAAGGGGTAATTTTACTGAATAAACATGCAAGAGAACTACGACACTGACCTATCGTCTGCTACTGATAGGATACTGATAGTTACGCTGGCTGATTTACACAGTGTTGTGTTATCGCTTCTTTGCCTCCAAAATACGAAAAAGGATGGACGAAAAAGTTGACTTTGTCGTCTCTCCGAGTTTTCGCTTTTTTCGGATTTTCATGGCGAAAGCAGGGCAACAATATGACACGTTAAATCGGTCGCCTATTTGTATTTCATCTGTTGTATTTGGTGACAATATGTCTTTTAATAAAGTCTTTATCCTTGTAATAATCATATTTAGATATGAATTCTCACCTTTACAATCACTGCTGGCAAAATGCGGCCATTGACTATTAACGAACTATCTCGTATTCTATCAATTGAGTTAGCCATTTTTGAAAACATTATGTAAAATTTTTATTCGCAATGTAAAGACTTCGAATGAATATCAATACTTTTCAAGCACGTAAAATCCGTTCAAAACTGAAGAATACACCAAATTACCTGTTGTTTTGTAGAAGCTATGGTCATTCGGAACTGCCTCGACTATTATCTATAATATCCTCGGAAACAATACGGATTGAAAGTAGTTCTACCACGCGGTTTCAGATGTAAACAGAAACAGAGATAATGTAAAACAAATGTATATATTTGACAGCTAATGTCTGTTCCGGTACTCTTATGCTTGAAAATATGTCTGACAACAATTTGTAATTTAAATCACTGATGTTCAATTTTAAACAAATCCGATTTCAAAATTTGATTAAAATTTTAAACTTTGACATAAGGAACTGTTATTTTCATACTTGTTGAATATATTGACTAGAATAGTTTCCCTTTGAAAATGTATGTAACTTTTGACCCAGTTATTTCATGTAATTCTTTTGTATATGATAATAACGTCTATATATACACATGCACGAGTTTATTGTATAAAACAGTAATAGACGTTTTATTTATTAATATATTACTTTAACGTTTCTTTTACTCATCGAATGTGGCGTCTATTAACGTAGACATCTGTGTGACATTTAAAACATTTCCTTTGTAATTTATCAACTGATTAAGTTAATAAGGCGAAACATGAATTAGTATCTAAAACTGTGTGTTTTTTTATCTACTTGTTCTTTGTCATATCTAAGAAACTTTTTATGACGAATCGGTATTAGACCCCTGAAAGTAATAGAACATTTTTCTGTGAAAAAGTGCACGATTTTTCCATGTCTTCGTTTACTTTCTCGGAGATTTACATAATTATACAAAACAGCATGCCTCCAGATTCATTTTATTATAATTTTCGTGTAAATTTTTAAAATGGTTTAACATTTAAATTACTATCATGTCAACAAAAATGCAAACGGGACATGAAATCTTTTAAAACCAAATACAAAACAAAAAATTGTTCGAAACATGCATGCAAATAAGCGGCCAGTAGGCATGCAGCTGTAAACTGTAATTAAAGAAAGAGGAATTGAACATCTACGTGTATTATGTATAGTTTAAAACACGTCATATATTTGTGATATACTTATCGTTCTTGCGTTGTATCTATTGAATGTGCCAGTATGTTTGTAAGAGTTATCTGCTCTTTTTATAATTTATTCTAAATCGATACTCCCGGGAAACAGAATCGCCGACAATTTCTATATTTGTAACTTGTGTCGTCGTTTATTATTTCAAACATTTTCTCCATGAACAACGCATTTAGCGATTTGATGGCAAATGAATGACAACATATAAAAAATGATCATATCTCAAACCACGCGAAAATGACATATTTTAGTCCCAATATGAGTTTCTGTTTAAATTTTATATAATTTGGGTTTGGAGCATAAATGAGCCGCGTCACCACAAAACCAACATAGTGCGTTTGCGACCAGCATGGATCCAGACCAACCTGCGCATCCGCGCAGTCTGATCAGGAGCCATGCTGTTCGCTTACAAGCCCTATGACAAGTAGAGAAACTGATAGAGAACAGCATGGATCCTGATCAGACTGCACGGATGCGCAGGCTGGTCTTGATCCATGCTGGTTGCAAACGCACTATGTTGGTTTTGTCATGACGCGGCTCAAATATATCCGTATATGTTAAAAGAAACTTAGACGCCGACAGAACCATCGAGTAGTTTTAAAACAAGTCATGTGACTTGAACAAACCCTTGAAGTTACAATAACAGATCTTACGGATATTGTATGATTAAAATAAGCCTAAGTCATTAATTTGACATGTTCTTTAAAGTTTAATTTACAGAGTTCACTGTGACAACTATTGTGAAATCCAGGTGGGTCGAGTTGGGAAACTACCATTTTATTTTTTATACGAAGTAAAGTGTTGTTCCTGTGGCTGCCTAGTGTATTCATTTTGAGGACACATGTATTTACAGAATAATGAATGAAACATTCAAAACGAAGAAATGATAATTTTGCCTGTGTCTCCCTTTAATGTCTTCAGTTTGACATACATCTGTAAAGTTTTCAAGGATCACATATCAAGATTTCTTGGCCAGTTTTGACACTCATGCGTTTCCGACACTCTCAACGGACTATTACAGTTTTCATTGGCAAAATGAACAATCAGAAATGCTTCGCGTTTTTATACAGAACTTTGATTTGAAACAGAGTCAACTCGTGCAGTAAATCCGTGTTCTCCGTAGAAATGTTAAGTTTTCCAGAATAAATGAAATCAAGTATCATTAAAATAATCAAAAGTTAAACTTTCAATTTCTCGCAGATGCACAACGCCGTCAAAACATTTTTTTTTTCATTTCCGACAGAGACATTGCATCGAAATACTGTGAAACGGAAACAAGAACTACTTTATGGCTGCGGAAGGATTCATTATGTACTATTTCCTCAATATCGATATGGCTTGCGGCGAAGTACGTTTCCAAAACCAGCGTGGATTCATTCAAGCGCAGAGGGTATACACACGCCCGTTTAACTCACAACGAGTGAAAAATGTCCATCGGTAAAAATGTTGTGAGCAACTTCCGTTCCTCGTTGTCAGCACCAATCTATAGACGAGTGACACGATAAACAAGGTGAGTTTTTCATAATTTTTTGAAGATTACAGACATTTATGTAAAAATATCGGAATGCAGTTAGCTAGCGATGTGTTTTCCGAGTATGCACATGTAAAGATATTGCCTGTTGGTGGACAATTTGATGGAAATACCGTGCGACGCAGTCCACTCGGAGTAGCTGGAAAACTGGAGACAACTTCTCTTTGGACCTAATTTAAAATTGAAAAACGTCGATTCTGGTGACGTTTTTGTGCATTCTAACCGAAAACATATGCCCACAAGTCTTCAGCGTAAATTATTATCTGAAAGTCTTCGTAGAAACGAAGATATACTCTTTTTTTTGCTTTAATCCTCGTTGTGAGCACCATAACCTCGTTGTGAGCAAGACAAGCGCAGTGCTTGTCTGGTTTTAATATGTAATTCAAATGGCAAGAATACAATTTTCAATCTACCAAAAAGCAATCAAAACGTTTTTGTACAATAGTTTTTCTTTGCAATAGTTTTCTTTTTCTTTTTTGAAAATTATTCTTCATATTCACAAGTCATCAGATTAACAAGAAAGAACTAATCATTTGAGGTAAATCATGTATTTTATTTGCGTATTTACTCTAGTGTGGCACGAGTGAACATCACGGGATGTTTATGAATATTTTTCAACAATTTCACAATCTGTGTGAAACACACATACATGTGTTTATCCTGAGCTGAAGACTGACCAAGTTATGTAAAACAAGACTATCACGGTAAGTTGACAATGCCCCTGAAGTGGTGCTTTGTCTTTTAATTTATAGACCAGATAGATTATTTGTTTTTGGACAATTAGATCTTCAAGGGTGAAGGTAATTCAAGGACAAGGAGAAATAAATATAGGTCAGCTGGAAGGTCTTGTCAAAAGGGGCATTGTGTCCAAATATGAATTAATTCCACTTACTTATAAAGAAGTTATGACCAATGTTAAAGTTTTTGGATGTTCTAGAAGGTCATTCACGGTAACAGGGTAAAAAAGTACAGATCAGTTTGAAGGTCTTGCCTAAAGTGGTGATGTTTCAAATATGAGTATGAATCTGTATACTAATAAGGAAGTTATGACCAATTTTTAATTTTTTGGACAATTTGCCTTCAAGGTCAGGGTCATTCAGGGGTCAAGGTCAAAAGAATTATAGGATAGTTGAAAGGCCCTGTCAAAAAATGTGTTGTGCCTAAACATTATGCCAGGACATTATGGCCAATTCTTAAATGTTTTTGGACAATTTGACCTTCAAGGTAAAAGGTCATTCAGGGGTCAAGGTAAAAAAATACAGGTCCGTAGGAAGGTACTAAGGGATGTTGTGTTCAAATATGATCAAAATCCCGTTTTACTAATAAGGAAGTTGTGGCCAATGTTAAAGTTTTCGGACAGATTGATGGACTGACAGACGGACAGTTCAAAACTAATATGCCTCCTTTTGGGTATGCACAAACGTCTTGCAAAGAAATGCTGCTGTGCAAAAACGTTTTAATTGCTATTATATTTTCACCATCTAAAAATTACATATTAAAACCATACACGCACTGCGATTGATTTGCTCACAACGAGGTTATGATGCTCACAACGAGGATTAAAGCAAAAAAGTGTATATCTTCGTTTCTATGAAGACTTTCAGATAATAATTTACGCTAAAGACTTGTGGGCATCTGTTTTCGGTTAGAATGCACAAAACGTCACCAGAATCGACGTTTTCAATGTTAAATTAGGTCTAAAGAGAAGTTGGTCTCCAGTTTTCAGCTACTCAGAGTGATGACTGCGTCGCACGGTACTTTCCAAATCAAATTGTCCAAACCAACAGGCAATATCCACTTTACATGGTGCATAACTCGGAAAACAATTGCTAGTAACTTGCATTTCGATATTTTTACATAAATGTCTGTAATCTCAAAAAAATTAAATAGAAAAACTCCACCTTGTTTATCGTTGTCACACGTCAAAGATTGGTGCTGGAACGAGGAACGGAAAGTTGCTCACAACATTTTTACCGACGGACATTTTTCACTCGTTGTGAGTTAAACGGGCGTGATACAGTAAAACTACATGTAAAAACAATTGCGAATCCATTGTTCTTGCACCTTATGGAATTTTACCATGCGCGGCTAGCGCTTACTTAGATTACTAGTCTAAAAGTGGCCAGAAGTTCTTCAACGAAAAGACGCTTTAAGAAGGGTGACTAAAACTTGTGAAAAAAAATGAGGCGAACTTGGGGGGTATGACCATGAACTTAAACTGCTTGTATATAATCAAAATCTTGATACGATTATTTATATATCTGTCTACACATACCTACTAATAATTTCTGATAAGTGGTACAATTGACCGAATTCACGCACGTTAAGTTTGGCATACACACCTGTATTACAACAATGTTCTGTTTAAAGATACAATTAAAGCAGAATGTCTCCAAATTCATGCAAACTTTTAGTAAAATTTTGAAAATGTATTTTGAAAGTAAAATATTGTGAATTGATCAAAAATGTAATTTTTACTGTGCAAATTGCGCTTAGAACGACACTTACAATACACGTAAATTAACAAAAAGAGGTCATTAATCGCACATAACATATAAAGTGTTAATTGAATGTGGAATATTTTTACCCTTTTTTTAAATATGAAAAAAATTTATCACAGTCATGTTTGATTATCAATATTTAAGCTCCTCTTGAGGCATGCAGCTTTAACAAAAACCATTCATCCCTTGATCATTTTTTAAATCGAAGTATATAAAAAAGGAAAACAAAAGTGCGAACATAATAGTGCCACGCTGAATTTCCAGGAAAATACTAATCCATTCAATGATTTAGCAATGCCTCATCTTATCTCTCAAATGACTTCACAAAGTCGACACAGTTAATGTGTGTCTCGTGCACATGTATTCGAAAAATTCGCTGGTTGATGCTCAATTAAGGTAAAAAAAACAGGATAAACCTGTACTATTTCTTTATTTGACACAAGTACTGTGAATCCTTGCGACAGAGTTACGGCTAACACATACAAAACAGCTACAGTTTACCCATGCGACACAGATGTTGTTAACCGTTGTAACACAGTTGCGTTTGAATTATGCAACACAGTTATGGTGAACCGCTGCCACACAATTATTGTTAACCGCTGCAACACAGTTACGGTTAACTGCAACAACACAGTATGAAGGATTGGTCAGTTCAGCGTCAGAACAGAGAATTGTATAAATTTTATATTAGACAAGCGTCAGTATATCGTCCAGTGTAAAAATAGTTAGTACAATAACAGTATAGAACCAGCACCAGTATGAATCAGTTCTGTGTCAGTATGAATGATTGAAAAGTACAACGTCAGTATGATAAGCCAGTATTATTAGTCAGTCCTACGTTAGTATGAAAGATTAGTCTGTCAAGCACCAGTATCCATGATTTTTCAGTTATGCGTCAGTATGAATGATTATTCAGTCAAGTGTCAGTATGAATGATTATTCCGTCCAGTGTCAGTATGAATGATTATTCATTCAAGTGTCAGTATGAATGATTATTCTGTACAGTGTCAGTATGAATGATTATTCCGTCCAGTGTCAGTATGAATGATTATTCTGTACAGTTGTCAAGTCTCTTGCTTCAGACAGTACGAACGATTAGTCAGTCTTTAGCTTCAAGTATAGATTATTATTCCGTTCCTTTGTCAGTATGAATTATTTTTGTCAGTCCAGCGCCAAAGTATAAACGATTATTTCAGTTTATATCGTTAGTTATGAATGATTAGTCCCAGTCTAGTCCTCGGTATGAATAAATATTCTGTTTCATCGTTAATATGAATTGATTAAAATTTCAGTCAGGCGTCAGTATAAAATGTATTAGTCAGTCAATAGCCTCGGTATGAATACATGTTTCTGTCCATCGTTAATATGAATGATTTATTATGTCCATTGTTATTATGAATGATTTATTCAGGTCATGCGTCAGTATGAATGATTTGTCAGTCTGGCGTTAGTATGAATGATAAGTGAATCAACCGCCAATATCAACGATTTGTTCAGTCCTGCGTCGGTTTTGAATAATTAGTCAGTCTAGTGTTAGAATGAAATAATTAGACCGTCCTGCTTCAGTACGAACGAATATACAGTCTTGCGTCAGTATGGATATTTATACCGTCCTCTGTCGGTATAAATAATTAGCCAGTTATGCGTCGGTATGAATGATTATTCAGTCCATCGTTTGTATGAATGATTATTTAGTCCAGCGTCAGTATGAATGAAAAGTCAGTTATATGAGTTCTTGAATTATTAGTCAGTCCTGCGTCTGCATGAATTATTAGTCAGTCCTGCGTCGGTATGGATGATAAGTCAGTTTGACTTCAGTATGAATGATTTTTCAGTCAAGTGTTAGAGGCTCGTATAATATATTAATTCATTCAACTTGATCAATAATTTCAGTATTGAACCTATAACCTATATCTGTCACAAAGAAGTCAAAATGTCCGAATGATAATGCGCAAGTAATGGTTTTCACCACGCTCCAGATGTATGTATCCGCCCAGTGCAATGAAGTTAATAAGTTTGTTTCTAAGGTTTTCATTTGTTTGTTTGTTTGTTTGTTAAACACAAAGATATACTATGCTCAAATTTGATATTCAAAAATATTGATAATTGCTACACAGTCTCTTTGTAAACATAAAATTAACAGGTTTCGACTTCATACAATATAGATATTTTATGTTTACAACTCTAAAATCTATTGGTGGTAACAATATAAATATATAGTGTCATTAAAAAAACTGGCAGTTTTTTAAAGAAAAGACCAACTTTACTTGACCCGATATTCTGAATGACGCTTCTCATACATAGTTTATTGATTCATTTATTTAAATTAAACACATTCAGTGAGAATTTTATAGATTTCAAAAAAATTCTGTGATTAAATTCTTTTACTAAAAGATGAGCATAGTATATCTTTAAGATATGTTCAAACAATAAGGCGTTCAGTTCTTATCATTGAACGCACACTTAAATATATTGATATATAGTGTATTTTTTTAAGAAAGTGTATTTATTAAAGGTTTTATATTAATTTAGTTTATAATAAATATAGTTTATTTCAAACAGCTTCACGGTATATTAATACAACAATACCAATAAATAATTTTCAAAATACAGGCATGGATTGTAGAAAAAGGGTTGCATCCTAAAGCTGAGCTAATCAAGGCCTTATAAATCTAGCTGTAAAAATTGGTGTGTTATCATTTTTTCCCTTCTTATTTTTTTTTTTTTTTTTTTTTGCTCGATAAATAGCAGCCATTTCATAATAATGTATAAATAGAAACATATTTGTTATTTTTATTTTAGTTTCTTGAATCATTACTCCATTTTTGTCATATTCTTTAATCCTTGTATCCAGCATCCGGGTCTTTACTTCTATCAGTATAAATGGGTGTGGTCCGTATAATTTTAACTTTTATTTAAGTCTTTCTGTTGTTTTTTTATTATTTATGTTTTACTGACTTTACTTGTTCATGTTTAATCGATGATTAATGGAGATATATCATAGTTTCATAGTACGGTTTTACAATAGTTAAATATGCTTTAACACGCTTTCCTGTAATTTCCAATTTCTACGTAAGTACCGACTTCTAATTTCATGAAATTTCTGAATCATCAATGAGGAGACAACTAATATTAAGAGAGAAACAACGCCTGGTCTGAGGATCGGTTCATATTTCAAGATTAATGAGCATGAAAATATATCTTTTTTCTCTTGTATTATAGTATAATAATATATATAAAATATTTCATTAATGCAGTTTATTGGAAGGGAGACAAGTCTTGCTTTTCCCAGTGTCATATTTTTATACCAGTTTTCTCCCTTCACAAGTTAGATGTCTTCTGAAGGTTATGTTATTAAACTTTTGTATGCATTAATGAAAGCTATGGTGGCTAATTTGTGCCATTTGCGTTTCGCCCCGCGACTCCTCCAAGCGAAAAGTCGAAAATTAACAAGTAAAAATGATGGGGGCGTGGAGCGAATACAGGCGAATTAGCGAGGGCGCGGGTAGAAGTTTAATAAATAAAACGTCGTCCCACGGGGGCGCGGAGCGAAATGTAAGAAATAAAACGGCGGGGGCGCGGAGCGAAATTTAAGAAATAAAACGGCGGGTATTTAGTAAATTAAAGCATGAGTATAATCAATATTGTTTCTCGAATGCATAGTGTATTTGAGGTATACCAGGAGGAACCCGGAAGATATTTTGAGGTTTCTTTACTGTTTCTGTATTATATGCGAATAACCCTCCTTGTAAATATGAAGTCAAAAATATATTATCGCCAAATGGGATTTTGATTTGTACATGCATGTACACGTATTAGTATGAAACTCCTGACTTTAAGAGCTATGTATATATTAGTATAATTATCCATGGGTTATCGTTCAAATGTTTTGTAATAAATCATTCAGGCATATATGCCTAACGCATTTGAACTTAAACCGTGCATAATTCTTCAGCAATGCACTCAAAATAGATATTTATAGATCTCCTAAAAAAATCAGTAACATAATTATGTTAACATTCCTAAAACATTTGGTTGCCACATGCTTAAGAGTGTCATACATTTCCCAATTGAGTTTTAAGCAGTCTAAGAAATGATATCTTTATACATGTTATAATATTTATGTAGTTTAAATCTTGATGATAAATCTTTATTGTTACAGAAGAACATTTATACAGATTTAAAGCTGAAGATAAAGGCAACAAAAGGTATTATTTTGAACCTTTTTCAGAACAAACTGTCAGCTCGATCATGGATATTTTAGTGATTTTTATTTATTTATTTTATTTGTTTGAGACATCAATGTTTATTTGTTGAAATACGTTTTAGATGAGTCCTTTAATTCAAGTGTGTATTTGGTAAAGTCATCATATACTGGACTTACCAAATGTTTCAATCTTTAAAATAAAAAGATACACATATTCTTCTTTATATCTGAGGTATAAATTTTATATTGTACTTTGATTTCCATATATTTTGTTCAGAATCTTGTTAACAAGATGTTCTCAAGATTGAATTTATCAATCGTAAACGTGACTATGTTTGACTAAACATCGCATACAGATCGGGAAGGCAAACCTTTTTAATTATTTTTGTTTTGAAAAGGACCCAGTATAAATCAATCCCGGAATCTGCTGATTTATCCGTTTGTTGGATTAACATCTCGTTGGGCTAAACTTATAGTGTAATGGCGGAAGCAAAATAGTTTTCATTCTTTTAATGCATGAACTACTTAATACAGGTAAATGCACAATTTGTTCTGAATTGTTTGGAATAATTAAAATTAAATTGTATGCACTTAATTTTAGTGAAATAAAAGGCATGTTCCATGCTTGGTTTTGATTTTAACTTACTATCCAAAAATATGGACTGTTTACTACCATACATTATGATGTAAAAAAGACGCATTCATTAAGAATTTATTTCATATTTTCGCAATAAATTGTAAATTTTCCTTGTTGTCAAACACTTTGAAACAAACTAAATCTAAAGTTTTTGACATAAGAAAAATATAATAAAACACAATTCTTTTAAAAACGTTTTACAATTGATAGTAACATGATTATGATTTCATTTCAAGATTTCTTTTATATTTCATTCTCATAATTCTTACTTTATAAGGGTCTATACATGTGTTAAGATCTTTAAAATAAGAAAGGAAATTACACAACCATATTATGCTTGATATGTTAGATATATTATAAGAGTATAACCTTTTATCTGTCATAAAGGGGCAGTAACTCTGAACTACTTGATCTAAAGAGACCATGCAACAAAGCACAACACTTGTCTTAGTGTTTGGTCTTAAGACCGAGTTCAGATTGTACCGAGTCTCGGCAAGCATTTAGAATAATAGAACAGGGAGCAAAATTACCAAAGTAACATACTTATTATTCATAATTTGTATGATCTTCCGATCAAAGTTTTCAAAATCATTATAAGCTTTGAGAAAATCACACAGTTAAATAGTAAGGGAACTAATTAAAATGAATTATTACAAGTATAATGATCATGTATCCTCCCTTTAAACATAACTGGTATCTAATTAACGTAAAATTGCTCATTTCTATCTAGTGAAGGAAACAAAATATGTAGAAAAAAGGAAATGAGTGATTGAAACACTTTGATTGAATTTAATAATACTGATTATAGTAATACATGCTTATAAATACATCCGGACATCTTACTTGTTTCGTATATGTTAATACATGTATATATAAATGTTAATATGTTGAATGTTTAAAGTGTCCTTTAAAGGCACATTATGCTTCAGAAATTAATAATGTCTTAATTCTTTAGAAAAGTCAGATATGTGTTTGTTGATATTTTGATAATGAAGATATAGGATCTAAGATGTGAAAAGGCTGCAGAAATTAGCAAGGAATGAGCAATGATGTGTTGTGTGTTGTAAAGGTAGCAAAATGTAAACAAAGTACATTGTAGTATTTTGACTTCCATACAAAATACTAACTCACTATATTAGTAGCTATTTCAAAAGAGCAAAGGAAGCAAAGTTCATCTTTTGGGGCAATTAGTTATTCTGGTAAATGTAATAAGATACCAAAAGTAAAACAAGTTTTGATGAATATAAAATGATATCATTTCATGAGCTTTAATTGTGTTTCTTAAATTTCATAAGAACAAACATAGTAAAGACCTTTACTATATTTATTGATATTGTGAGTCACAGATTTCTTTTTTTGTGCTATCTGTATATAAAAAAAAACAAGTGAAGTTTGCTTCTTTTAAAGAAGCATGGAGAGTTTTTTTGTGCAGCCGTGGAAGATCTGTTATATTGTTCAAATGGCGAGAAAGTAAGAACTTCTGATTTAAAGAATTTCACCTGCAAACAATAGCAACATATTGGCAATTTCCGACAGTGTCCGGCTATTTCCGACAGTCTCCGGATAAACTCTAACTATGATTACTCGGCGAGTTGTTCCGAAGTTAACGGACTAGCAAAATTGTGTGTATGTGCGTGTTTTAATTGATCTCGCGCACGAGATTCAATGTCGTGCGCACGAGTTATTAAGTCGTGCAAACGAGATAATATGTCATGCGCACGAACTACTATGTCGTGAGCAAGAGATAATTAAGTCGTGCGCATGAGTTACTTTGTCGTGAGCACGAGTTACTATGTAGGCGCAAGAGATAATTAAGTCGGGAGCACAAGTTACTAAGTCGTGCGCACGAGATCACTTAATACATTATAAGTAGTGCTATAAGGACAATTCTGAGTAGACAAAACAAATTTTATCTATTCAAACGACTTTTGATATTGACCTTGTAACAGGGCTAACTTACTGAAAACAGTTTAACAATTCAATTAAACCAGATTCAAGATGTTTTTTAAGTTTTTCCCTTTATCAATTGTCGCGACTAGTATATAAAAATTGAAATAAACAATATAATGTAAATAGAATAAAAAAGGTATCGCAGCACGTTGATATCATTGTTAAATATATAATTTAAGAGAATCATTAAACGATTGTTTTGTGAAGTGGATGTGCGCGTCAGACACTTGTAGTTGTTAAAATCCCGTCCTGCTTTATATAAATTTAGGAGATCTTAACTAGCTGAAATATGCTAATAATACATAATATAAATCATGAGTATTAAATGAGTGTTTCTGACTAAATGGGCTATTTTCTGTAATAGTAAAATTGCCGTTATGTGGTGAATAATCCCGTCAAACCTTTGTATATCAAGAGAAAGCAATCAAAGTTATTCTTAAAATTACATCAGAAAAAGCAATATCATAATTTCCTTGAAATACCATCGTTAAACATAGTGTTATGATATCGTTAAAGCAGCATGCCTCACGATCCATACTTATTGTCATAACAATTTGGAAAATGCATTTAAACGTAAATAATAGGAAGTGAACATAGGAAGTCATTTACACATTGCAAATGGCTCTTACAATCCACTTAATTACTATAAAAAAGAATGTACAATGAATAGCGAACTGGACAATTTCGCAATGCAATCATATTCAAATGAAATAATCTTTTCCGTCAATAAATCGCGCCCTTCGTGTTTTTTTTATTAATCATTTTGTAGTTGTAGTACACAGTGGGTTATTATGGACAGGTTGTGTTATGATTGTACATGTATTGTATCCGAAAGCTGTAATTTGATACGGCACTCTTGATCAAAGTTTGTGTAAAATGATTATTAATAAATATGTAAGCTATGTTGTTAATTGTCAAAAATATTATATTTGTCTTGAATGATCAAGAAAAGATTGCAATTTGAAAAAGGTAAATTGTCAAATTCGACCACTATGTTGGAAATGTCATAGCACGGCTCTAATAACATAATTATGAAAACATTGATTTGTCGACAGGTGTAATCATTATCGTAAATGGGATACTATAAATCTTTACAATGTTCCTTGATAACAGACAATGTTCCTTGGTGACAGACAATGTTCCTTGTTGACAGCTTTTACATACGTATGAAGATCGTTAGGTAAGAATTGTCATGGACACGATTTGAATAATTTGTATCTGGTTGTTTCTTGTAGTTTTTTGTCTATGTACTTTTGTTACATTTAACTTGCTGGCGACATTTGAATCACATGGCACATCAGCTTCTTAGTCACTTTTTATTCTGAAATTTTCCCTAAAGTTCCCTAAAGTGGCTTTGTCCAGGTTAAAAGTGTTTCTAAAACGCTATCCTGTTTCATTTCTGACTCTCTTATTAATATATATCCAGTATTTTGTAATATTACAATGACATTTCTGTGTATGTGAATCTCGACACAGAACACTCAGATCAGTTTTACTTTTGGTCTTTAAAGACCCATTAAGCCGCAAAAATGCCAGCTGTTAAAATGTGTGTGCTCTTTTACACATTGGTTTTAGTTTAAATATCTTTTTCTTTATATGCATATTAAAAACTATTACCAGTAATTTTGTACGATAATAAAAAAACACTTTCTTTACATTTTGCTACTTTTTGACAAATATTACAGTATTTAGGAGGTAGTTATAAAGATGACGACGTCAAAACATTTGCCATTCACTGCTGTGGGTTTGAGTCCCGCCAGAGGGATTGGATTCTTTCATGTAAGGAATCTTATCTAGTAAGTTTAGGGAACGTTGGTAGTTCTATTTAGGTGCCTGATTGTGCCTGAAATAATGCACGTATATGAAGCAAAGCTGGAAAGTCGCAATATTCCTTTACTTTTTAAGTGCCTGAAATAATGCACGTATATGTAGCAGAGCTGGAAATTAAAGTCGACCTATTACCTTTACTTAATTAATGCCTGAAATAATACACGTATATGTAGAAAAGCTTTAAAATCACCATATTACCTTTACTTTATTAGTGCCTGTATTATTAGTAACTTAAATAATGCACGTATATGTAGCATAGCTGGAATGTCGACATAAAACCTTTACTTTATAAGTTCCCGAAAAAATGCACGTATATGTTGCAAAGCTGGAAAGTCGCCATATTACATTTAATTTATAAGTGCCTGCAATAATGCACGTATACGAAGCAAAGCTTGAAAACGACATATTAATTTTACTTTGTTAGTGCCTGAAATAATGCACGTATATGTAGCAGAGCTGGGATGTTGCCATATTACATTACCTTTACTTTATTAGTGCCTGAAATAATGCACGTATTAACTTCACAAACATTCCAAAACTCACTGACGTTGTCAGTCTTTGATCATTATCTAAGCAAAACAATACAAATAAACATATATAAAGAATTGAAGGTTGAACATATATTATCAAGTTTGAAGTAATTAATACTCTGATAATTTAAGAAAATATACGACAATTGTTTACTTAATGGCAGCATGGATTAATAACTTTATTTTAAAGTGTATCTGCCATCTTAACATGGCTTCCTCTTATAAATGGGGTTAGTCGTCCAGTCAGTTTGGTCGGTCGTTGGTAGTTTGGTTGGTCGATCTGTTCAACCTGTAGGTAGGTAGATATATGTATCAGCGTGTCTTATAGATTACAACGGAACTAACTCTAGAATTGGGAATCGGATATTTCAAATCAAATTATCAGATACTCTCCGTTTTATCAACTAGATCTAGCTCCTATTTAAAAATAAACACTTTTTGAATAGACCATTATTGTATACTATCCATTTTAGTGATAAGAATAAGATAGTCCTGCGACACAGGCGTGCGGCACATTTGTCTCGTCAAAATTGATTGATCAAATATTCATTAAATAATCTCCTCTTTATGACCATGAACAAAATTACAACCCAGTGCCCTTTTATTACTTTAATTGTGATTATGATGGTCAAGGGGAAATTAATTTTATAATAGTTTGACAGTTATCGGAAAGGCAATTTTGCCGAAAGTCTGTGTCTTCAGGTTTGGATTTCCCTATCCTCTATCCAACACATTGATAGATTCTACTTATACCCCGGTATTCAAATTACCAAGAATCGTATCCGCCGTATGTAGAGATACTCCTTGTCCGAAGATTGACGGAAAGAGCCGAACAAATGCGACTGATGTTCAGGAGTCTATTTAAGATAGATAGGTAGAGGTTAAGATAACTCAAATGGCCAAACACTTTTACAATAGCGCTTTTCAAATTATATTCATCCTAAATGGTGCTGGAAGTGAATGTGATGTAACAAGTCATGCTGTCTCACTTATGGCTCATATTGATATCCCCTAAAATTGATAACGGACAGTTCCAAATTTCTATTAATGAAATTCAGTAGGTTAAAAGCTAAGTCTCATCAATAATTTAACATTTAACCCGCTGGCGACAACTAATACTGCCCGTGCGATCCCTGCAGGCCAAGATCAGCCGACACATCTGTATCTATTCTGTAAATCTCCCTAAAATAATAAATGGGTTTCTCAAGAATTCAGATTGGACAATTTCGTCTAAGATATTTGGCGTTGTGAGGGTTTAAGGATGATTATCAGTCGACATATCTTCTCTTTTTCCGTTTTTTTTAAACCGACGCCTTATTTCTTCACCATGAATCTGAAACTCGGGTTTGCTTATTTAAACAATAATATATGTGTGTAAAGTCACGTTTCACACTTGTATTTCTTTCCTGTATTAAGATATTTTCTAAGTATTCCTCTTTTGCTATTGTATGTCCAGGATGATATATCTGAAAGTATTAACTGCGTCTTATAAATATTATAAGGAAGGTATCACGTAAACTAGGACGCATTTTTTTAAAAAGTTAGCGAATTATCTGAAATTTATCACATGAGACTAATGCTATGAATTAGGTATATTATATATTTCCAATCCCGTTTTGTAACTAAAGTATGGTGTAACAAAGGTGACATTTGTGCGTTTTTATTTATCTCGTGTAAACGAAATACTCTGCTCGTGGCCACGGGTTACTAAGTCGTTCGCACGAGATAATTAAGCGGTGCACACCAGATACTATGTCGTGGCCACGAGTTACTAAGTCGAGGGAACGAGATAATTCAGTGGTGCTTACGAGATTCTATGTTGTAGCCACGAGTTACTGAGTTGTGCGAACAAATTATTATGCCACGAGTTACTAAGTCGTGGGAACGAGATTATTAAGTGGTGCGCAGGATATTCTATCTATGTCGTGATCACGAGTTACTAAGTTGTGCGCACGAGATAATTAATCAATCGGATTATTCTCGTGCGAACTAGATAAATAAAAAAACACACATGTCATCTTCGTGTTCATTATACACCGGACATTTCAAGTAAGAAAAAAAACGTCACGTGTAATCGGCTTTAAAATTGTTGAACAAACTGCCATTCTCAGAATAAAGGAAATTTTCAAATAAAAAGAGTCTTGATATTGTTCGTACTTGTTTATTGTTTAAATGTGTCTTGTGTTGTTTTATTTGAATTTGAATCACTGGTAATTTGCAGATGTAATTTTATTTGTTCAGTTGAAAAGCGATTTTAGTACATTTGATTTTTTTCAAGTTATAGAAAGATGCTTTTGATTATAATGTAGGTAAATAACAACTAAAACTTAAGTGGTTTTAACCATATGTTAACGAGAATTAGGAAATGTGCACGTACTTGGTAAATGGCAAAGAAATATCAAACAATAAACATGTGTAATATATCGAAATACAAAACCAATGATATATTTAAAATTACATTGCAAAAATGTAATATTATGGTATTCTTAAAATGACATCGATCACACAAAAGTAATGTTATAATGTAATTAAAATTAAAACGCAAAAATGTAATATTATAATATACTTCCAATGACATCGATCACACAAATGTAATGTTATAATGTAAGTAAAAATAAAACACAAGAATGTAATATCATAATATACTAAATATATATACTAAATGGCAAAGAAATATCAAACAAAAAACCTGTGTAATATATCGAAATACAAAACCAATGATATATTTAAAATAACATTGCAAAAATGTAATATTATGGTATTCTTAAAATGACATCGATCACACAAATGTAATGTTATAATGTAATAAAAATTACAACGCAAAAAAGTAATGTTATGATATATTAAATGTACATCACAAAAATGTAATGTTTTGATATGATCAAAACAATTCAATGTGTTATGATGTAATTCAAATTACAACGCAAAAATGAAATGTTATGATGTACTCTTAATTACATCACAAAAATGTAATTTATGATGTATTAAAAATTACAAAGGAAAAAAATTGTAATATTAAGATATACATGTACTTAAAAATTACTCTCAAAACATGTAATGGTATGATAAACATGGCATAATGTAATGTCACAATAGTAATATATGTTTTTAAGGGATTGTTTGAATGTTCAGCATCTTTTGGATTGTAAGGATCCGTATAAAGCGTGTATTTTGAGTCTGTTTAGTTAATGTCATTTTCTACAATGACAAACCATAACCGAAAAAGAAAGAATACAAAGACTGAAATAAAATAGGTAAATAAAGAGAAAAGTTAGATCGGTATAATTACATTTTGATTTTCTTCAAAAGAAATTTTACACGATAATTAAATGTTTTAAAAGTCGAAAATAAATCCTGTGGTTGACCTGTCCTAATGTTCACATATAGTGTAAATATGCACATCTGGATCAGCGAACCTTCACATCCATTTTTGCCGATGCTCAATTTTGAGATCCATGCGGGTTAAACTTTAACAATCACATTTTTTTCTTAAACAATATTTGATATCAACTTCATCTTGTAACAAACCGTATTCTTTTCGTCATTATTTTGCTTCTGTCATGGCTTTGATTTTTCCGTTTAAATTTCTTAATTCGTGTGATACGTAAATATCAAAATTATTCATCTTATGATGATGAAAGCATGTGACAAGAATTGTGGATGTAACAATCAGCACAATGTGTCCCTTAAACCATTTATGTGATTTAAAAGTGTCATGCTCAGAAATAAATGTGTCACTGCTCAAAGATTCTTTTCCAAATTAACAAACGAGAGGATTGAAAAATAAATAGTTGGTTAATTGATTCTTATCTTTTGCCTTTACGTGCTTTCCTGATCTTAGTTCTATTTCTGAAAGACTGGTGTTGCACGTTTTACTATTTTCTTTAATTTAGTACCAATCAAGATTTAATTTATAACTAATCAAGATTTCATATAGTACCGATAAAAATTTAATTAAGTACCAATGAAGATTCACTTTGGTACCAACCAAGATATAATTAAAAATTTTAGTATTGATCAAGATTTAATTTAGTACCAATCAAGATTTTATTTAGTACCAATCAAGATTTAATTTAGTACCAATCAAGATTTTATTTACTATTTGTGTTCATATCATCATGATATGATATATTTAAAACTGATACAAATTTTAGAAAATTCAACACTTTTGAACCAATGAAATCGCTAGAATTTGTTACAAGCATTTCAATATTTAACTATGAAGAATTTTATTTAATATAAGTTTGGAAATTTGCCCATACTACTGCAGATTCTTGAAATAGTTTATCCAGTTTAAATGTAGGCTGTGATAAAAACCCTAAAGAACGTGCAAGACGGCAAAAATAAATGTTCAACACTCGGTTTGATTGAGTTTGTTCATAGATGGGCCTTTGAAAGTACAAACTGTCCATATACATGTACATGTCCAAGCCATCTATCATCGGTCCGAACCAGATTGTTGTTTTGTCTGTGCAATTATTCCGAAAATACTTTCTTAAGTCCATTGCTGCCGATTTTTTTCACAATGGCTTTCGATAAATTATTGTATACAGATTGTAAAAAAATGTGTCAAAATTCATCGTTCAATACATGCGGCTATATAATTATTGCGCTAAGGAGGTTTTTAATCAATTTGGCTGCAATTTACATAAACCCGAATATTGTACTTATCACAGGAAAATAAGGTTCTAGATTCTTCCTTTAAAGCAGCATACCTAATTGTCAAAGGAAATTTCAAAACTGAATTTTTAAGTCAAATTTGTGAAGTAAACAAAGAAATAATTTGCACATGGAAATCTGCACCTACAATCCATGAAAATAACCAAAAGGATATAAAGATGCAATAATAGCTCTTACTACGTTAGTCACGCACTAGAAATATGGTGTAAGGTGATACTGCAAAATCAGTCAGTTAAGCATATAAAATGTTTATTATTACTTGAATATAAGTTCCTTAAAAGTTTAATATAGTTTTCTCAAGTTTGATTTTCTTGAAACATGTTGGCTCATCTGTAGGCGTGCAGGTTAAGGAACTTTAGTCGCTATATACTAGTATACATAGCATATAAATGAAAACACTCCAATGATTATAAATCACTTAAATTGTGAAACTTCTAACTTAACTTTAATGGTGATTATGATGTTATTTACGTAATTTCTTCCTTGAACTATTTTTGTTGTTTTATTTATGACAAAAGTCATGCGATCGAAACAGATATTTCAATTATATACTTCCCTGTCGATCGGCTTAATGTTTGCCGCTGTATTTCAAAATGTAGCCTAGTTTATAGTACAATCATCTAAAACATGAGAAGATAATTTTAGTCCTACGGAAAACTTCATTTATAACGAACATAGTTATAGCGAGTTTCCAGTAATTGCTTAGTTTGGTTTTCATCAGAACAGATTAAAAAATGGCCGAATCTAATTTGCTGTTATTTCATTTAAACTATAAAATTAACTTTGCATAAATATATATTTCTTAAAAATATCTTTAGCATGATTTGTTGTCAATGGTCATATGTATTCCATATTCCATATTGTATATCTTGTCGTTACTTAATTTGCTCGATGAAAGAGATTCATGATAACAACTTTATATTTCTTGAGAAAAAAGTAAATAATACGCTTGATAAAAATAAAGATATATATATGTACCATGTACATATTTTACTTTCATATGGCATCGTGTGAATCATTGAAATAGTGTCATAATGAGATCTTGGTCTGGAAAATTATTCCACTCGTTCACTTTGTGAGACAAGTAATCCAAGTATGGATATTATGCCAGTTACATCATTATGGATCACACATGCAATTACGGTTGGATTCTATATTTGTATCTGTTGAAGATAAAATATCAAACTTTTATATAATTATGTAACTATATTATCTAGTATTTCCCTTAGAAAGCTTGGATATTTTGTTGTCTGTTCAATAATGATACATTTATTCTTGTGTTGCCTAAAAACAAAAATAAATGTTTCCTTCCATTGTATAATAATTTTAAAAAAAATTTGAAACAAAACGATTTATTTAATACATCTGGGACTTAAGATAACACGGCGTTTATCGATCGATCGATTTCAATTGGACACCAACATTGGCACTGATATGAAAGCGCGAGTTGCTTGTCCCGTTATCTTAAGTCCCAGACTACATCAAATTCTAGAATTTCTTTGCTGTTATTAAATCGGTTTATTAAAAGAGTATCTTTATGTGGATTTTGTATTTCGCGAGATAGGATTTTTAAAAGGTAACGATTTCTCGATACGAGTGTAACGCTAACATTTACGTAATAGAAAGAGCATCAAAACACGAATCTATCTAATTTGTACGAGGGGGCGTAGCCCCCGTGTATCAATCAGAATGTCGAGTGTTTTGATGTTCTTTCTCTTTTGTATCATAGTCAAACATAAAGAAACATTCCCTGTTGCCCTAGAACAAAAGTAACCAATAAACGAGCATCTGAATATGATAATTATATCGCTTTTCCTTTCTCTGCGGTCCCAATACGTTAACCCCTGCAAAAAATAAGCCAATCAATGGGCGTGCTCTGGAGTGCGGGTAACTAATACCTGCACTCCAGTTAACGCACTGTGCATGTATATGTATACGATTTAACTCTGATACATTTTCAACAGAAAGGTTCCCAAACTACGATACAAACTATGTTTGTATAACGCAAACGACCTCCTGTCAAAATATAAGCACGGCCATGCAATAGCATTTTTACGATGTCGTAAAAGCGGCATGGGTATGTGATCAATTTTATTATTCTTTTCAACTTAGGACTGCATTCATTCTTTGCTTTGCTTTGAATGACTTTGACGGTTAAGGCCAAATATGAAATTTATATAATTTTATTTGCTCGTTTTCGTTTGGAGTAGTCTATATTTAAATAATTTTCCTCCGATGTCTTTTACATTATAAGAAAAAATGTCGAGTGTTGCCCCCGATTTGCTATGGCTCTTGTTTGTAATTTATTTCATTCGTTGAAAATGCAGATCTAATAAAAGTAAATAATGTCCTGCGCGAAATTAACCAATCCGCTTTGACTTACATAAACTATTTAAAGCGTCTTCACTGAAAAGTGGTTAAAATTACATAACCAGTTTACTTAAGGCAGTTATTTTTTTATACAAACGGGGAGTTTATTGGCTTTAACATGACATTTTTGTGCTAGCTATTATATTCATTCTGGCATTATATAAATGTTGTTTTGTTTTCAATATGTGAAATTATTCATCCACTCAACAAAGGAACACTTTATGCGTAAACAGATAATGTGTCGTTTAGAATGACGATAGAGGTAAGTTTTGTACAAATACCATAAACTTAGCCACTAGGTTATATTGATGTGTCGTTTATTTAATATCCATGTCATTTGTATGCACTGTAACACCGCACTTTGGGGGTCAAACGCACTTTGGGGTCGGACCCAAAAGTGCGGTAAACTTCACAGTGCACTTTGGGGTCAAACGCACTTTGGGGGCAAAATCGAGAAATTGACCCCAAAGTGCGTTAATATGCTATATATCAACGCAGTTTGGGTTCCATATAATCTAAGTTCTCCTTGAACATCGAGTACTGACTGATTTTTGATCTGCGACATTGAAGTTCAAGATGACAGTCGATATCCATATACATCACTGTGCAAATTTACCAAGAGTCATTACATTCTGATGTAGCATAAAGTAAAAAGGAATGGTTTGATTTCTAATTGGTTAATGCTTTATTAATTGAACTACTTTGAATATCAATATACATGTAAAATTAAGACCACCATCGGGACTGGACCCACAATTGTCGTAATTGCGGGATGGTCTTATTCGTGGGTAATCTTATCATTGATTACATAGTTTTTGACCATGGTCTATTTTAGTCATTTTGTATGAACAAACAATATGTATTTTAACCTACAAATACAATATATGTTATAATGTTTAATCAGATGAGAGCAAAACATTTTCTGGAAAAATTAAATATTAAATTCTTACGGGTCTGATCTCAATATTAATTATTATATATTATGTACATAGTTCACCTATCAAAAAATAAATTATTTCTTCGCAAAATAAATATAATGAAAGCAACAATGAACTCCAATAACTCTAAATTTTACTTTCACACCCTATTTCATACAATAACCTGATAATAACAGTTTTTTACACATCATTAAATCAAGTGTTATGCCTACGAGCATATTACATTTGCGGCTAAAAATGAGGAACGGGGATTGAGGATCGAGGACAAGTTATATAAAGGGATAATCTCAAAATAATCTAACATTTTATAATAAACACAGTTTCTAAGTAACGAATAACACCAGCATTGTCAACGATAATTTGTGATTGTATTACGTGATATTGTTTTTGTCCTGAATAAAATTATTCCTGAGGCTCTACCCCATCAATAGCCCTGACCCCCATATATACTCGCAAAATTTTGTAAAACAATTTATATCCTCTACATGATATTGACCATGATCACCATCAGTTAATGCATTACAGTAAATTTTGGATTGAGTTTCGCGTGTGTTAGGATCAAATCAAGTTATTTTATGAAAGTAACTGCTGCTTTAAATGATTTTTTATACTTTATTGTATATACTTTGATATGTCTGCAACGACTAACTTTTAATTTGTGGTCATTTTGGATCCCGTCCTGAGACTAAAAGAAATAAATGATAGGAGTAAAATTTAATGTAATATTAATTTACAACAAGAGAAGTTTATACTCGGAATCAATGAAAACTTGCAGGTTATTTTGGGTTATTTCAGGTTTTGCAAAACGTATCAGTTTCATGTACCACCAAAACCGTTGCCATTTTGAATGAGACGAGATAACTTTCGTATTTTTTAAATATAATTAATACATGTTTGAAAATAATCTCGGCCATAACCGGACGTGCATTTCATCTAAATATACAATTAAGATCTTGTTGAGTATGATGTATTCTTTTAATTTTGCATCTAACTTGGAATCAATCTTCATGTTTCATTTTCCCCCAGTTGTGGCAGATTGACACAGCCTGAAATCTGTTTGAGTCATTGAAATAACTATAATTAATTATTTGAAAAACGTTACCTTCTTTAATAAGATAACATGAAATAAGGTAAATTCAGATTTTAATAGGTCTCATTATTATATAAGGAACTGGTTTTCAATTATATGGAAAAGTGTGTTACAAGTATCGGCACACAACGCTAGTTCATGGATAAGGCTTAAATAATATGCTATCTAATGTATTATAACACATAATACACACCAAGAATTTATATACCTTAAATTAACTATGCTATAAGAGAAATAATTGAAAATAAAACATAATTTTATAAATTGCAAATTGCAACCTTATGATATAACAAATCTAAATAATCTATATCTGCCTTTTTGAACCGACTTAATACATTTCGCCTACTTCCCTCTTTATTTTTAGTTTACAAATGATATAAACTACATGATATTTTAATTCAAAATATTAAACTTCATTTATATTGATCTTATTTTTAATACCCAACGTGCGATCGTTGGGTTGATGTTTAAAAATGCATATATACCTGCGTAATGCACTTTTGGGTCGAAGGTTGACACTTAAGATACTTGACACTAACGAGATGATTGGGTGGCGGGGCACGATTCTTATGCCCGTTTATAAGGGGGTTTGCGCACAAATAACTATTCGGGGGCCGGGAGTAACTAAAATCGTGCCCCACGGGGTACTTTTTGCCGTTCCACAAGTTATAATTTGGGGAACGAGAAAAAAGGGTTTTGGTGCGCATAAGTTTACTAGCCCTTTGCGCACAAATTTATTTTGTAAAAGCCGCAAAAATTTTATGTTTTGCGACTAGGGGACAAATGTGGCCAGGGGGCTTCTTAGCCCATGTGCAGAGAAAATTTAAATCGTGGGCACAAATTTACAATGTAAATCGAACAAATATTAAATCATGGGGGCACAAGATGTTTAAAAAAACAAAAAATAATCAAATTTAATATGAACTTAAAACTTCCGGGTTTAAGATAAAAAATGAAACTTTAAATTTCTTTAAAACTATAAAACATTCTTTTTTTGTTGGACATCTTTTAAGGTTTCTTATCTGGAAATCCCTATCCAACGGCCCATAAATGATATTTTTAATTTTTTACTATTTTAGTCCCTTTGTAGGACAATCCTCTGATAGGGATGTCATTATAATCATACTGATGGCCTGGTTAAACCTTTGCTTATAAAACGATAACTTGAAGGAAAAAAGCCCTTGTTTATTACATTTAGTAGGAACATTGCCAATGGCCAGAGATTTGCTTACATTGAGATTGAGGTCATAGGCAAAGGTCAAAGTAACCCATGACACTTCATGAAAAATTTTCGTCGGAGAATAACTTGGGTATATAATCCATTGGGTTTGATTACCTTGTATGTATCACTTTCACCTATTAATAAATGACCCTTATTTATGAGGGCATTGGGTAAAAAAAATCAGTGTCACAATGACACTAGGTGAAACATTAATTGTCAAATCAATTAACTTTTTATATATGACACTGTGACAGGCAAAGGAAATAGGGTCAGCATTGTATTATTGCACATTTGTAGGTAACTAAGAAAATGCAAAGATATTGTGTAATCTGTTTGATTTATTATATCGTTTCTACATATTGCCTCGTGCCCACGACTTAATTATCTCGTGCGCAAGACTTAGCAAATCGTGGCCACGACATAATATCTCGTGCGCGCAACTTAACTATCTCGTTCCACGACTTTGTTACTCGTGCCCACGACATAGTATCTCGAGCATACGACTTGGTAACTCGTGGCCACGACATAGTATATCGTGCGCCACTCGATTATTTCGTTCCCACGGCTTAGTAACTCGTGGCTACAACATAGTATCTTGTTCGCATGACTAAGTAATTCGTGGCCACGGCATAGTATCTAGTGCGCACCACTTATTACCTCGTTCCCATGACTTATTTACTCGTGGCCACGATATAGTATTTCGTGCGCACTTCCTAATTATTTCATGCGCACGACTAATTACCTCGTTGCCATGACAAAGTATCTCGTGCACACGAGATAAATAAAAACGCACAAATGTCAACTCTTTTTTACCGTAAAAGTACGTTGTGTATAACTGAACGTTCTTCTTAGGAATTGGACCAAATGCTTTTCATTGCAATCTTATCCTGTGACGTATTATAATTAGTTACAATAACATACATCATATATTTTGTTTTTCCATTTAAGTCAAGAATATATTCTATTCTGTTGCTGAAACATCCTCTCTAACATCCCGTGTAAGACAATTTGTGTGCCCGAACTGACCTTATTCCACCGCGGATTTTATGAATTAATTGCGTTTTAGAATGATGTCATTGTTCCGTTATAGATAACGATGTAAGTTCATGCGCTTTTATAAGAAAAGGTACTAACAAAAATATGAAGTTTTCATAATTTCTTTTCGGAAAATAGAAAACATGTCTATAATTATGCAAGATAATGAACCAAGCACCGGGTATCGTCAAAGGTCTTTGATGTTTAGAGGAAACTTTAGCACAGTCTTTCTGCCGCTGTAAACAGATACCCACGAGCTATATATTAAGGTCCGTACCGACAGACATAGTAAAATCCTTTTAACATGATAAACTGTGTGTACAAATGAACCAGATTTGAGAACTGAAGCTAAATTATAGTATTAGAAAAGTAGCTCAATTGATAATCATTTTAATCATCAAAAAACCAAGGTCCATACACGAAACTCAATATCCGAGGTCAATTTCAAGACTTAAGATAGAACACGCACAGGGCGTAGAGAATAAAAGCTTTTGGTTATTATACAAAACGTCTACCTAACTAAACTAACACCGAGGAATAACCATTTTAGTCCAGATAACTTTTGCTGAGTACCAAAAGTCAGTATTACGAGAAGTTATTATTACATTTCGTTATCACGACAATTTTAGTCCCGAAGACTTCAAAAAAAAAAAAAAACGAGAGTCGACTGTACATTATATACATTCAAACTCTAGTTTTGAGAAAAGGATATTCAAATGTGCCATCAGAGGCTTATCTATGTAAAAAAACGGTGTTAAACACTGATGACAATCATTTTATTAAATGCATTTGTAGCAGTCCACAACATTATAATAGCTCAGAACTGTAAAGTTTTAAGCCATGTAGTTCTACACAATACTCTCATATGTGTCAGTCTATATCTTTATGAAAACTAGGTAATGTTAAACATCAAATATTTAAGCTTTGTTATTTTTGAGGAGGACATTCATTAATATTAATTTCCTTTTGCTTGCCATGTTATGACATGTATGAAGCATGGCCAGTTGTCCGCATAGTCTTCATAAAATCTACATTGTCTTTTTAAAATAATATCTCCTTAACCGCATGTTAGATTGTGACCAAACTTCACATAAATGAATATTTGCTTGTATTCTAAAAATCAAGACTTTCAAAATATATGCCAAAGTAGCTGAAAGTCCTTTAAAATGACGTGCTTTACTAAGGAATACATAACCAAATAGATATGCTTGTGGTTCTGTGCTAAAGGCATATAAGATATGCCACTTAAATTAAAATGTGAGTCCCCAATTTAATATAACCGTATAATCTTATCTGGAAGTACAATGCATTGAACTTATGTTCATGTTGCTTTTTCTACCGGATCCCTTCAAGTATTTATACAAATCTTGCAGCTGGGAGTGAAATCACATCATATTTGACTTTATAACTTACATGTGCAATACATTGTACACGGATGTAAATATATATCACGTCACTAATCATTGTGTGCTTGCGTGATTTTTATTTAAGTATTTGAACTTCACGGTCAGAGTCATTGATGAGTAAGATCATGATAAATTTTATTAAAGTGTTACATCCGGCTTGTCTGCATTTTAGAGCGTTAAAGTTAGGCTTAAAACATAAAAGTGTTTGTTTCCCCTTTCACTATACGTTCCAATAAAATAAATAACTGCAAAAAATATATATAATATGAAGAAATATAAAAAGCACGAACTTTGCCGATTGTGCAAAATATTTGACAGACAAATATACTGTAAGCAAATTCTGAACACAAGACCACCGCTAGGCGGATGCACGAAAGTGTTGTTTTTTTTATTAAGGACGAAGCATTTGTAAGACATGGGAATTAGATAAAGTATTACCTCTTTCAAAAAGCAATCCTCCTTTTTGGCTGAAGAACCTTCATATATATAAACTTGCACCCAAAGCACCGAGATCAAGTTCTTATTTTGTAAGTAAAAATGCTACGATGGATCGACACGAAGACGCCAGGGGTATAACATTATATAAGCAAATATTTTAGGGCATATAATTAATATACTCAATATAAGTGATCATCCTATGAAGTTTGACAGTTGTAAAACTGTTAACAATATTTAGGTCATTTGATATTGACCTTTGACCTTGTTACCCTAATATAGATATGGATCTATTATTAAATAAAGGCAATCATTCTAAGAAGTTTGAACACTGTAAACCAAATGGAACCTGTGTTATGCTAAAACAAAACACAATTTTTAGTGAAAAGATCATTGTGATCCTGACCTCTGACCTTATGACCCTACAATCAATAGGAGTCATGTTTTTGACTTGGCTGTTCATCCTGTAAAGTTTAACAGCTTTCGGTTGATTACTATTTAAGTAATGGAGCGGAAAATGTTTTCAGTTTTAAGGTAATAGTGACATTGACCTTTAACTTTGTGACCTTAAAATCAATAGGGGTCTTCTATCTAATATGGACAATCATTATATGTAGTTTGAATATTGTGGGTCAAATGGAATGTAAGTTATGCTCCGGAAACTGTTTTCAGTTTAAAGGTAATAGTGACCTTGACCTTTGACCTTGTGACCCCAAAATCAATAGGGATCTTCTATCTAATATGGACAATCATCCGATGAAGTTAGAATAGTGTGGGCCAAATGGAACTTAAATTATGCACCGGAAACCAAATTGCTAACGGACGGACTGATGGACAGACAGACAGACAGTGGGTATAACATAACATGCCCGCAATTCTTTCTGGAATATAAAAAGGAATGAGCGCATTTGGCTGCTTAACATTTTATTTTAAGTGTGACTATAAATATTTACAGGACAAGATCATATTTAAGAAAATGTACGCTAGCTTTACAAACAGGCACAAGCAGGGTACAAGCATGCCGGGGAAGAGTTTTCTGGTTTCCTGTCTCATTACGGTTCTCATTTAAAACTGACATTCGGAGAACCTATCTTTTTACCATAAATACATTTATCAAGATTGGCGAAAATAGTTAATACACCGAAATGGGACTCCAAATGCATTGTTGTTGTTTTTTTTTTTTTTGTTTTTTTTTTTTTTTTTTTTTTAATTTCTTATTCGTAAGACACCTAAAAATTGACTGATTTTAGTATGTGGAACAATTTACAATACATTCAAGCAAAACAAGAATTCTTAACGCAACTAATAAGACAAATAGAATAAATAGTGTGAGTGAATATTTTGCCCGGACGTTTGCGATGTGTAGTAAAAATTGTGCAACTGATGTTGTATATATAAAACATTCTGTCAAAGAGCTCGCTTTGAGGTTTTTGCATTATTTATATTATATTCTACTTTCCTTTGACATTTTTCTAATGTTAGCTAAATGTGTAAGCATTTCAAAACAATAATGTCACATACATTGTACTATAAAACTTAAAATAATTCTTATTCAAATATGGGTCGCACGAGGAAACCACTTTTTAAACCCTCGAGGATTCATAACAACCTCTAAATTAATACGGATTGAAAGCATTTCTACCACGTTTTTTTAGATGTACACAAAAACAGATATTGTAATATTTGTTTATATATTTGACCTTAAAAGGAAAATTAAGTCTATTTTCGTACAACTATGAATGAAAATATGTCTGACAATCATAATAAATTTGAAAATGCCCACTAATGTACGAGTATTACCAAATCAGAATTAATGTCAACAGGTAGACATTTTGTAATTTCTACAACCATAACGATAAGTATATAAACAATGTTTTGTTTACTTTAATATCAGTTCTTGAAATGACCTAAATTTTGTTTGATTTGTATCCGATGTACTGGAATAAATTAGAGAAGCAACTATTAGTATTACATAACTACGACTTTTACTACATATATTTGTTTACATGTTTAGTTTCTTAGCGTAGGTTAGACCAAAGTACATTATCCGTTCTATATATTCTTACTATTGTGTTCGAGGTCCTTGCATGAAATTTGAAGGAAAGTGCCGAGAAGATGCGAATGGCTTTTCACATAGCAATTATTACCTCCCCTGACTGCCATTTGAGGAGTATACCCATTATGTCATATGCTTTAAATTATGGAGGCTATGTAAAATAAAATAAAAATCTCCTTCAAATTGGTGCTATGATTAAATTTTGGTTCATATATAATACCCAACCACAAAATTAAGTAGTAGTTCTTGTTAAGTAAATGAAACAAAGGTGTTTACAAAGCTAAAATTAATTTGTTAATTCCCAGATTATATTAATGTGTTCTTAAATGCTTGAACCATGTAATTCAAACAACATACCGCTTAAAAATTGAAACCTTCAGAATTGTTCTTAATATTAACTCATCCGTTCTTGAAATTACAATATAAGACGTTGGTAATAAAACACCACATTTAAAGGCACATTAAGTATCTTTGTTTTAAAACATGCGTTTAGTGCATGTTAAAATATCTACTTGAAAATCATAGTCCTAAATGTGGAATAATTTTTGACACAAGTAGCAAATGTAAACAAAGTGGTATGTTGGTTTATACAGAATTTATTTTTAGTTCGATTGTAAAGGAAACTTAACACAGTCTGGAATGCGGTTTGGAACAAACACTGAACAATGAGTTAAGTTTTCCTGTTAATACAAAACTACACAATTGTTATTAAGTGGATTAAAGTGAAACTACTTATCATTAAACCGGACGCTAAAGATATAAGTTGACATCTTTGTACGGACTATTATTGATGTTAAGAAGGAGCAAAAGCAAGCACGTTGAAACTTGGTTTTATTGCCAATTCTTTTAATTAAATTGGTTCGAATATTTTTTTCTGTATACGAAACCAGTTTCGCATCGACTATGTTGTAATGATACACTTACCTCACGATACGATAAGTTTCGATACAAGTTTGTATGCAATCTAGGCTTAATGAGGGACCATACACCCTTGCATGCACCGAGAGTGCGTACCCCGGGCATGTCAGCATTTATGTCCTTAACTGTTATTATTTTCAAAAAGTGACTTTTTAATTTTGCATACAGTGATCCACTGAATGATACTTAATATGTACGAAAGTCGATAATTGTGATGATACCATTTTGATGCACGGGAGGCCAATGAGACAATTACATTGTATATGCATCATGAAGAAAATTAAGGTGTTGCTGCCAAAAAAAAAATGGTCATATATTTCGGTCGCGCATGACTGACTGATAAGAGTATGCAACTCGGAATGGTACCTGACACAAGTTTTCTGTATGAAATATACAATACATTATAGCACATAGTGAGAATCAGCAACTGATATAAAAACAGATAATTTTATTTTGAAACAATGGCATCATTGTCGCAATATACGCCCGTCACAGAAGCTTTTGACAGAGATGTGGGTATTATAGATACTCATATAGGAGATAAGCTCATGGTATTACCGGAGATTTTTACATTTATATCCGTGTACCATGTAATGCATATGTAAGTAATAAGATAAAAAATGAAGTGATTTTACTCCCAGCTGCAAGATTTGTAAAAATACTTGTTGGAATCCGGTAGAAAAAGCAACATGAAACAAATCTAAGTTCAATGAATTGCACTTTAGATAAGATTATACGGTTATATTAAATTAGAAAACCATTCTGACATTTCAAGCCCCTATGACCTTGACCTAGTGACCCCAAAATCAATAGGAGCCATCTACTAGTTTTTGACCAATCAGTATGTGAAATATGAAATCTTTGTGATAAATAGTATTTAAAATAAACATCGGAAACAACGGACAGACTGACCAACCGACATAAGCAAAACAATATACCCTTATTCTTCGAAGGGGGCGGGGCATAATAATTATTATGCGACAGTTTTGCAGGCTTGATTTGTTTTATTCAACAAGTTCATTGAATTTACACGAATTTATCGAATAAAAAAACTTTGCAGCTGGAAAAAATAATCTTTAATTAATTTGTATCAAAAAGTCATTTTTATCTCGACTTGTTTTAAAGAAAAAAGAGAGAGAATGCTAATGTTATTATGCCTTTGATGTTGCGGTTGACACCCTGAAACATAAACATTGATCATAGCTTGTGTTTTATTTTTCAATGGATTACCTTCTATTCGATTATGAAACAACAACCTTTCATACGAGATCTTTAAGTTGACAAGACTGCACTTGACAATCAGTCATAAATGACAAACATTCAAAATCAAATAATTTGCTTGACTTAAGCTGTATATGTTTTCAAAGCTGGACACAATAATTCTTCAGACAAGACCTTAATGTAGACAAAATTGATTATGACCTTCGCGAATCAATGACCACGGCCTTGAGTGTATAATCATTTAATTTTGCTTGTTTATTGGATGTAAATTTTGTTATTTATGAATGGATTGTCTTCACACTAAGGTAAAAAAACACAAGGAAATCGTTCGACATAACCAATTTATTATGACCTTTACTCATCAATGACATTGACCTTGAAGATTATTATTAAAATCATTGAACTTTACTTGAATTTAATTGGTTATATCTTTATTTATTTTTGAATGGAATGTGTTTATACTTGAGCACATCTACCGTTAGGACATTATCTTAAAACTTGACATTGACTTATAGAGGTCATTGACGTCATATAATTGTTATTTCAAAGGCTATTCATTTGCTATAATTGAGTATAACTTTGTAAGCAATAAATGGATTGTCTTCGTAGTTGGACACAATGTATGGAACCAAAATTAAAGAAGACTAAATTAAACTTGACCTTCACTTGAGTTTGACACAGTTAGTAAAGGTCAAAAATATTGTTAAATTGTAATAACATTGTTATTTATTTACAAATTGTATTTATTCTTGAAAAAAACAAACCTTAGGACAAAATATGCATGTTGTATTATTCTGATGTGGTCTTGACCTTAAAGTGACCTTGCAAAGTCACAATATTGAAATTTGGTACATTGGCAATGATTTTAATCTTTAGTTACAAATTTGATTGTTTTTTACTTTGACAAAAGAACACATGTCAAAACAACATGTTAAATTCTTCTGTTAATACCTTGATTTTTCTATTTAGATTAACTGTCCATGTTAAATTATTGAAATTTACGTTAATTGTCATAACTTTGATATTTATTGACAGATTTGGTTAATACTTCGACAAAAGAACCCATTTTACTTGATGAATTGTTTTAAAATTACCTAAAACCTTAAATTGACCATGACATTCACGGTAAAATTTATCAAAGTTGTCATTTCTTTATTAGATATTTACAGATTTGAGTAAAACTTGGACAAAACCGATATGTTGACTGATTCTGGTATGACCTTGACCATTAATTGACCTGTAAGGTCGTCAGAATATTTAAATTTACCAACATTGCTATAACATTGATATTTATTTATGATATTCGTTTATTCTTGGACAAAAGACCACTTATTACAAAACTGGCAGTTATTATGATGATTAATCGTCAAAACAGTTTATATTTTTCATTGCAATATTATGTCGTTAATGTGTTGACCTTAATAGCAAGAAAAAGTGTAGATAATTACTATGCCATTTTTTTGGTATATGTCATATCTAGTTGACCTCTATTTAAGTTTAATGCACTACGGGTAAAAAATCTCTCCACATGGATGTTTTACAGTATCGTTAGGATAATAAGGATAAAACATTTTTTTCAGATTTTTAATATTTTAATTGTGTCTCTATTTTAATTGGAAGATTATTTTCACTTCTAAAACAAATTTACATTCGAGCCCGCCTTTGCGGTGCTCTTGTTATTGAATTCGTACCAAGTCTAAAAATTCTTCTAACCAAGGGAACTTTATCGTTCATCAAATCCATACCAATCAAGTCAAATAGATAGAGTTATTCCCGTTGTTGATCATTTTTGCAACATAACTTAAAGTTTGTTTTGTGGCGAATAGATGAACTTAATTTTAGACATCCGCTCTGTGTAAAATTTTCGTTCAATAAACTGTCAGGGTTAATTATGATAATACCTCTGTATCAACTTTTTACCAGACACCGTTGAAATGTATTACCAAACAGACAGCACCTGCGGAGATATAGAAATTATCTAATTGATTTTGGTGCAAATTCGCAAGGTTTAAACCAAAAATTTCCCGTTGGGTTTGCGTAAGCATGCAATGAAAGTGATAATAAAATGAATGTTTTATTCAAATAATTGAAAAGCTGTTTATGATCTATATTTATTTTGGAAAGGTACGCATCTTGTCTGAAGCACTGTCAGACATGTCTCATTGTGATCTAGTTATTTAATTCTGTATTTAGAAATGATGCCCATTTCTAACTATTAATCTCAGGGAGGGATCTAGGGCCAATATGACCAGCTTGTGATAGTGACCATGTCTTCATTGTTAGTCAAAGGTCACGGTCCATTAACTCAGATAAACTTTGGGCATAGAACTGTTTATTTTCAGTCGTAGTTTAAATTGATTTTCCTTGTAGCTAAAAATTTTCATTCTAGATATCATGATGGCGCACGAGATACAATTAAAGAACAACAAATACCGACAATGGGTCAAGGCGGGCCTAGGCTTAGGTTATCTAAAAGAAGGACTAGCACCATTTTGTGATGACATAGGAAAACAGCAGCACAAAGATATTATCAACCAAATTATAGGAACAAAGACTCCTAAACCAAATGTACCATGTGGCATCTGTCAGATAACAACTCTCCAGCCAGACCATGTCCGAGTCTCAAAAGGAGTGTGTCCATACAAGCAAGATAAATGTAACTGTTGCTTTCCAAATAATAAGAAACCCTGCCCAAACAACGTATGTGGCGCAATCTATGATAGCATTGTACAGAATCATGCATCAATACCACCGGCACCTTTTTGGAGAAACAGCGATGCCCGTGATTGGACAAATGATCCTTGGAGCATATGTAAATGTTTTATAAATGCTCCTGGGTACAAGGACAAGACATCAGCAGTCGACGTTGACTGCTCGGGGTTACTACATGTTATCATAAATAACAAATATTTTCATAATCATATTGGATGCAATGTAACAGGACCAAACAATCTTTTCGCAAAGGTTAATCTTTTTGTTTACTCTGTGTTTAATTACAATTTGTGAAATTATTATACGAATTAAACCGATACTGCACTCAGATGACAATAAAAACTTTCATTTTGATGCTGAATATATACTAAACCTTACAGTAAAGCTATATACTCTTGTATTGAATTTAAAATGGACTTAACTCATTACTGCAATAAGTTGGTGTTATGTCCATATTGCTATGAGGCCAAATGGCGAGATAAACAATCTGCCACAATAAAAATGATTAAAAACTTGTTATGCAACACATTTTATTGTGATTCGATGTAAATTGTTTAAGCCAACATTAAACTTCACTTTGTTTGCTGGACCATTGCAAGTGTTTGGTACGGTTATATTCGTATGCCGTCATTCTTGAGGTGGGGGTCCTTACCATTTTGTGTCACAAATAGCTGTTATAGTGTTTGAGTTAGAGTCACCAAACTTTACAGAAATGTTGATCAGCATGTCACTTTGTGCACCAGGCGGGTTTAACTTCTGGATAAATTCTGTTCACCGTATCCGTTCTGTCCATTCTTACTTTTGTGCTCGAGGATCTTATCCGAAGTTAAACGGAAAGGACCGAGAAGATGCAATTGCGTATCTCGCTTAACAGTTTTAATGCTTAACTGAAGAGTCTTGTTTGGTTTCATTGCTGAACACAGTATAAGTATGTATGTTTGACTTAGTTTTGTTTTCCATTCAATAGGTACGACAGTATAGAAATTGCGTTTTTCACTCAAGTAGTATGGAATTAGAGGAAATGGAAGCAAATTCCTATATTGATGATATGCTATCAGTTCTTCAAGATGGAAAGGAACTTATACACCATCAGGCTGCTCAACGAGCTGTCAGGAAACTACAAGATGTAAGCCTAAATAATGAATTACATTTATTAGTTTGAAATTCTGAAAAAGTTTTGTTATGCTTAGAAATCTTTAAATCAAGACATACTTTTGGTAGTTGACAAAGTGTTAAAAATGATTTCATTATAGTCAAATTTAAATAACGAATGCTTTAAATAAATTTAATTAATGAAATAAAATATACATGCCCATAAAAAGTTAATATACTCAAAAACAACGTATCCTTCACTGTGAGTTATGATTAAGATAAAAAGTGAAGTAAGAAGTATAGTCTGACTATTAGATATCTATACTACACATCATGTTATATAAGCGGATTTTAAAGTCCTCACAAAATAACGAGATATAAAAAGAACAATTGTGGTAATTCAGAAATAAAGTCTGACCTTATATTTAAAAATTATGTTTTATCGAAGGGTAAATTGCATGAATCAAAGAGCTGCAATTATACCTCAATTGTTATTTTTCATCAGCTGAAAAAGAAGGATTTCATAATTACTACTGACGGCTTTGAAGAAGTTCTGATGCAAATCAAAGACGAAATGACAAAAGTTTTGAAATCAACAGAAAATTCTGCAACTAAAGAGGAATATGACGAGCTTAGAAAAAAATTATCTGACCTTGAGTTACAGATGACCCAAGAAAAAGAGGTGCAACTTTGTTTTTATTACTTATAAATTTGTTTCCGATTGATATACCAGTACATGTACATACAGCCATGTTTAATAAGCTTGCATACAATAAGGTAAGCAAACTTTTTTTTGATTTCGCGATGCCCTTTGTCTGTTGTTATCCACATTTTTGTCTTACCTAAGCACAACTTGCGATGTGATGGCCATCTCTCTCCTATGCATCATCAATAATTTCTTGAACCATCGGCTTATAAACTGATGTTGTATTTTGGCCTAAAAATAATGCTCACTAGGTGGTCATTTATCAGCATTATACCCCCATGAATTTAGTTTAAGGGCTTATATAGGAGTCAGCTTGTTGGCCGGTGTGCGTACGTGCGTGTGTGTTCGTGTGTGCGTGTGTGCATGTGTTACAGATTATAAAGTGAATTTAAAAAATCTCCTTGTTGAAAACCACCAGTCCAATGTCAAAATCGGCGAATGTTGCTCAAATAATAACCCTGGGGTAAAAATGGCCCCGCCCTGGGGGAGAATGATTTTCATTATGAACATATAGAACGAAAACTAAAAGATGCTGGGCTTATTGCCATGATATTTGGTACATGATATCATCTATGGTCCTCTACAAAGTTTTTAAAATTTTGCCTCTAGTGTCAAAATTGGCCCCTCCCCAGGGATCATAGGTTCTCTGATTTTACAAAGGCTAGATATTTGATATTTAGCATGAAACATTGTGACCAAGATTTTTCAAATTATAGTCCTGGGGTCAATATTGGCATCGTCCCGAGGGTATTTGACTTTTACAATGTACATAATTATAACAAAAAAAGTTAAAAATCTTCTTGTGTGAAGAGTCAAGGCTTGGAGGTTTTGGTATATAATATCATTTTATCATAAACCATAAAAATCATCTTCTATGAATTGACAAAGGCTAGATGTTAGATATTTTGCATGAAACATTGTGTAATAGACCTCTTCCAAGATTGTTCAAATTTTAGCTCGTGGGTCAAAATTATCATACTTGGACAAAACAATACTTATGACAAAATAAACTTGATGGAAAGTTTTGGTTTCTCTTAGATCTGTAATTTACAGTTCATATCAATAACATTTCGGCATAAACCATACGATAAATTGTAAACAACCTTGCAAAATGATCCTATTTCAAACATTTAAGCTGTCAGATCAAATCTTTAAGAAAGTTTAAATAATCTTTTATAAAATTATGTGCAATTGCACCAGAAACGTCTGAAACTTTTCTTCATGAATAAATTATTTGTCCCTAGCAATAAAGTTGATTTTCTATGAAAGAAACTAAATTGTCACAGTACTACATTTGACGTTTTTGAGATAAATATGGACATTGTGTGTTAGACAGAATAAAAAAACCTATATTTTTTTATATAAAACACATTTATGAAAGTTACCGAATAAAATACAATATTTGTATCATTATTTTTTGTTGTAGGAGAAACAAAGACTCAAGGAAAAAGATTCTTCTAAACAAAGAGAACTAGAATATGAAAAAGCTAAATCAGGTAAGCTTATATCTCCTCGCCAAAGGCAAAGCGGATATTAGAAATGGTCTCCGTCCGTGTGTGCTTCCGCAATAGCGAAAACAGGCGAGGTGTCATCAAACTCTAAACAGAAAAAATGAGAAAAAATTATAGTTCGTTATATAACAATAGAGTAAAAAGCCTTTGTCACTCTTTTAAACAAAAATAATAACAAAGGAAATAAACCATTTTCCTATTTCAATCGCCTGTGTATGGGTCCGTCCTATTTGTTTTAGCAACAGTGACATTTACAAAGGGGTTTCAAAAGCAATCCCAATTGAGGTCTTGATTATAAGCTTGCTATATACCAAGTTTGGTCTCAATATTTCATTCCTACTTCTAGTTAATGTCCGAAACTATTTTACTCTTTTTTTTCGTAATAAATAGTGACCTTGACCACGGGTGGACCAAAAGCAATATCATGATTAATCTTGGGTTATGGGCTACACGTTTTGCACGGAGATGCCAAGACAACAAGGCAGCAATCATTACTGACAAGCATAAGCAAACAATTTCCAGCAAGATTTCTGTTTTATCTGTTTGAATTATAAGCATAATAAAAATTATGTTATTTATATTTTTTACAAGCTGAATCTAATTTACCAATAAGTCTGACTCTTGTTAATTTCTAATTTTATTATCAAAGTGCATATGACACTGGATAATAATGGGGCATAAACATTCGAACATATGTTTATTAATGGCTTTGGTTTTGTGTATTTATTTTCAACAATGTTACTCTGGGACAGTTGTTGCTGACTTTAACTGACTTGCCTCTGATGGCGTCATCCTTTTGAGCTTAAATCCCAACAGAGACTTTGTATTATTTCATGTGAGTATCTTATCTAGTTAGCTTATGGAAGGCAGCCAAAGATACAAGACAGGGTCCTCTTGTTTATTTTGTATCATACATGTTACATAGAACATACTTATTGTTAAATTAGCTTCAGTTGATGAACAATATTAATCACATATATGTTTGTTAAACATACAGAAAAACTAGAGGTCTTGCTATGTCAGTTGTTTTAAACTTGTATGTTATGATTACTGCCAGGTTAGGGTTAACTCTAACCCTTGCATCTTCGTGCCAAAACTTTAATGTTGCTCACTACCCAACATAAATATTGGAATACTTGCTTATCATGACGAGTCTTAGGTATAATACAAAGGCCATCAATCTGACTGCTATATTTGAAGTTGTGCCTTTTTGTCAATTCTTTGCATATAAGTAGAATGATTTGAAAGCTCTAAAGGTATCGATAGGAATGTTGAAAAACTTAATTATAATGAGCGAGAGTTAAGGCATTTACCTGAAAGAATTATTTAGAGTTAGGTCCCTTGTTTACTTAACATATTTGTAAAAATGGATAATAATAGAAAACTGTCAAAGATATTGTACTCCTTCTTCGCATGCTTAATAATGGGGACAATGTACTTCTGTATGACAAGATATATTACTAAGTAACCAGTTTTAAAAGAGCTGCGTCTGTGTTGCAGGACTTTTACTATTACTGTTTGATGATACACTAGCTGCATATTGGACAGAAAGCTTTTTAGAAGATGAACCAAGTCTTACTTTAAAGTTTATGTTGGCAAGAAAGCTAGAAATTAAGATTGGAAGTCTACTATTTAATCCTGCATACATTTGATCTTTAGGAATACCATATTTCTATGCTGTATCAAAACTTTTTTTTTTAAGATTGAATAAAATTGAAGTCAAGTAAAGCTTCTCTTACGAAAGATTCGAGGTGAACATGGAAATTACTAATTGTCGTAGTTGTTTTATGTTGTTCCTTTAACTTCTAAATACCAAACCAGGGAAATTTTTACCAGTCTATCATATGTTCTGCGTAAGTAGCTTGTAAGTGACATTTGAAGGTAAGTTGTAGGGTCAGTGCTATCCCTTTCAGGTTTAGGAATTGGGATAACCGCAGCTACTTTAGAACTACATTTATTAGGATATCCACCAGTTAATGTTGTTAAATATCTTAAGAAGTAATTCCAGAGATTGATATGGATGATGTTTAAGAAATCGATAGTAAATTTCATCTGGGCTTGCTGTTTTCTTGATAGAATCAACTAAATCTTCGATAGAAAAGACAAAATTGTGAATTTTGTCATTTGCTGAAGTCAAATCTACTTGTTCTGAACTTTTCCTATAACTTTAGAAACTTAACTCTGTAGAAACTAATTTGAATATTTTTTTGAAGAAAAATTTGTTTTTGTGTGTTAATGTTTCTGCCATTGTTTCCTGAATTACCTTTTGTTTCTTAGCATATTGATCGTTATTATATTTAAATTGAACAGTGGGATTATTTTATTTACCGCTACTCTGTCTAACTGCATTTCATACTGTCCTTATAGGGATTTTTGCATTTATATATGAAACATATGACTTCCATTACTTGCTCTTAGATTGGTGAATTTGATCTTTTAGCTTTCGCTCTAAATATTCAATGATTATTTTTCAAGTTTTCGGATGTTCGACCATGGTCGAATTTTTAAAAACAAGCTTTTTTTACTTGCCTAATTTGCAATACGTACTGATATTTCTTAATTTTGCAATACATAATTATTTTGATAGCTGGCAATCCATTATAATGTTGAAGAAAAATGTATCAGCTATTTCATCAGAATTAAAATAAAAATCTTACTACAGTAAGAAATCACAAAATCACCACTGAATTCAACCAACTTTAGAAAATGGACACAATGTTACCAATGAAAATATGAATTATGTTTTTGTGTGTTTTATCTTAAGTTAAATATATAAAACTGTTAAATTGTACTTTCAGTTTATAAATAACTCTACAATTTAGCCAAAAATCAGTAGGAGTCAAATGATTTATTTTCACTAAAGTGGTTGTGATGGGATTGAACAGAGGCAGCGTGTGTCATTATCATTATTTGCAAAAGTGTCTGTTTACCCAATCCAGAAACAGATTTTCTCTTGTTTGGTGAATTTTTAACCTTGAAGATGTGGAAAACGAGTAGAAAACCGACCAGAATTGTCACCTGTAAATCGTAAATATGTACATGACTAGTTTATTTCTTTAATAACTTTGTCAAATAAGAAGCTAGGAAGCTGAAACCTTAAACCGATTGTATTAGGAACATTGCTTTAAGGAAAAGGCATATTTTTTTTTTTCAAAACCACATACAAACCCACTTACAAAAGAAATACATGCGAGTGTTGTAAATATTGAGTACTCGGTAGCCATTTTGTCAAGTTTGCAACCAATTTTCTCGCTTTAACCAAATGTGCAACAATCAATTCCCTTCATGTCGTTCCTGGCAAAAACCAGTATGAAGACTTGTAATTAGTTGCAAACAATGTAAACTGCAGTAATTTTTATTTGGAATATGTTTTAAACTATGTTATATGATTTTTATTCAATTTCCTTCATACCCCATACAAAAGCCTCGGACCAATAAAATGGCCCCATATTTCTATATGTTTTTCATGGAAAACTAAGAACGAACAAATGCAAGTTAACCAGGTTTACTTCGTCCAAGTATCTCATTAAGATATTTAAGATGCTTTTTGCATTTTTTGTTTTGTGTAGGAAGCTATAAGATTATAGACACACTTTCAATTAATCTGATAAACATGTTTGCAGTTACATCCCCTATTCTATGTTGTTTTTCTTTATTACTTTATGTCATGCTTTCCAGTGTTTTACTGTAATATACCAGATGATTATATTCTAATAAAGCACAAGGGAAATTTATAAAATATAATTTTCGCTGTAGCTGGACTATAATTATCTGAATGTGGATAACTAAATGGAATAACAGGCAATAAGAAATGCAGTCATACGCAAATTTTCCTTCTTTAGGAAAAGAAAGTCGATTTCATCTTATATCATGTTAAAAGTGTTACAAAATTAGAAAAAAATTAACAGAACTTTATTTCAAAATTGATGACGTGTAGTTATGACGTGATGACGTTGTAATATTTTCTATTTTGTGTACGTATACATACAGCTTGTAATTATACGGAGTTCTGAAGTAAATTAATAAGAAGAACATAGATGTGAATTAATCTAGTTTAATCTAAGAACTGGTAAATGGCGGGAATCGCCTGTTATATATATGAGCTGCCCATTCAGGCATTCATTGAATAATATTGTGCTAACATATAAAGGTCAAGGTTAATGTATCAGAGTTAAACAGATATCATTACAGAAGTCATATAGGAGAATGCGCGACGTTACGCGGCATATAAGATAGAAAAATATCAATTTTATACATGCAAAACAATTAAATATCCTCTTTATCCATCACTGAGAAAAATAAAGCGCGTTGTTGATGTATTTCTATTTTCATTTTTATCTCTATTATTGTAACGGAAAACATTTAAATTGTTGGGTTGGAAGTTCATAATGATATTTTTCAATTTTTCTTCAAGAATTGTCCTTTGACCAAGTATTACTATTTCAGAGTCGTTGCGCTGAGCATCTCCTTATATTTTATTCCAACAAACATATCTTTGATGAAACACAAAAGCTAACAATTCATAAAGTTTTATTTTTAAGATATACGGTGTATCATTTTAGTTCTTTATTTTCAAACAGTTGTTGTAAACGTTATCGAGTTGCGTGTACCTTTAAGATTGGATGATGTTGAAGCACCGTTAAAAGGTAGCGTCGCCTTTGAATTTAAACGTTGCAAGGTTGACGCTAAATGACGCAATAAACGCTAAATGTCGCAATAACCCTGGCCGAAGGTGTCGCACTTTCACACAAATAGTCTGGACTGTAAAGGTAAGACACCGCTGATGGGCACTATAAGGACCTATAAAATAACAAAATAAGACAGTTATATGCCTCAAAGGATACCACTATGAAACATAATAACAAAGTTTACCTGTAGTTTATGAGTTATAAAACTTTGCTTTTAGAAGGGCTCCTTTTTAGAAATGAGGAAACTCTAAACAATCTTCAATATATCATCATTATGAAAAACGTTTCCCTATTGACCACTGTGAAAAAACAAATAATGATATCCAGGTTACAATTCACGCAAGTGAAATGATTGTTTTTACATAAAAATGTTACCATGCCCCACTCACTTTTTATTCTAAATATACCTATAATTTACAACAATCACAGGCAGTTTTCAAAGTTAGCCTAAGTTTTCTTAAATGTATTTTGGTTGACCTTGCAAAATATGAAATACTTTTAACAAGTATTTTCCTTTTACTTTATTAGACTTTGAAAATGTCAGGTATCGTATTTGCTATTAAATTTGGCATTATTTAGCTAAAAAATACCAACAATAATCATAAAATAAAAATCAAACGATTTTTCTTTCCAAAAGGGATCTGAGAGATTCATGAATAATGTTAAAAGAAAAAAATTGAAAGAAATAAATGTTGCTCATTCTGGGGTTTGAACCCATGCCCCTTAGTTTCAATGCATTTGACAGTAATTCTGGCCTGTTTGAATACTTTTCAAGGCGGAGGTAATGCATAAGGGGGATCTTACCTTAATGTCGCAAAATTAACGCTAAATACCCCAATCAGTTTTATTATTACACTTTACGCACAAGTAAACTTTACTGTCCGGTACTACAAAAATATTATGACCATTAAAATTTATGTTTCAGAATTTGAAATATGCTCTGTCAAAGTTTAATGTCGCATTGCTGCTAAATGTCGCAAGGACGGCTAACAATGTCACAATTGCCCTGACGGTGAATATTGAACATTCAACGCTTAATGTCACACAAAATTCAGGACAGTTAAATGTCACAATTTTAACGCTTAATGTTAGTTTTATGATATCACGCCAGCGTGTTAGTAGCTTTCGGTGATTGCACTCCTGATAAATGCTAATGTACGAAAACTGTTCTGAAACTCAACATCATTTTCATAACCATACGGGGCTCAATCTGTCATCTGCTATATATTGTTTATTGGCAACAATGTTTACAAGTTGCTTACAAAATTTTCTCTGGTTGTACAGGATGCTAAATAACAAAAAAAGAACTGAAGTGTATTTGGCTACACCAAATTCTGGTCAGTGAAGGCCCTGTCATGCTTTCCCTTTACCTGGTCATCATCAACGTCATCATATACATCGTCATCATCATCATCATCACCATTATCATCCATCATAATCATAATCAGCTGGAGCAGCAGCGACATCATCATCATGATCATATTCATCTATGTGTGCACATGTGACATTTCATGCTATTGATTTACGATAATAAGGGTTACAATTTAGTGCCACCTGTCATATTTATGGTGGCTGATTTGTGCCATTCGTGATTTCGCCCCGTGACCCTGCCAAGCGATAAGCCGAAAATAAATAAGTTATAATGGCCAGGGCGCGGCGCAAAAACGCGCTAATTAGCAGGGGCGTGGGGCGACGCGTGTCATTTATTAAACTAATTAGCTAATAAGCGCACTCCCTCGTTTCGCGCCCTGCTTATGAGCTTGTTTTCGCTGCGCGCTTTTTTTTTTTTTTTTTTTTTTTTTTTTTTTTTTTTTTGCATCTCACTCCGCGCAATAACGGGGCGACGATTTATCTATATTATATTTTATTTTCCCCCAAAATTGGGAGCGTAACATATTTACAAAGTATATATATGTACATACAACAGAAGAGAATTATATACAAATGCATAACATTGTAATATAAAGGATACAATAATATGAAATTCTTTTACAATTGTAAACGTATGACTTATGGGTGTAAATTGTTGTCTTAAACGAAAGCGAAAGTTAAGACTATGATTTATATCATTCGTTTTAAAAATGAACATTGCTATATTCATCCTCAGTGACAAAAATAAACAAAGTTACTTAGTTCCGTACCAATAACTGAATCTTAATCGAAAAACGAAAATTTAAGAGAAAGTGAAGGTACCGTCTTTGTGTACATGCTTTATAAATGACTATCAATAGACGGATGTCATAAGCATTATTCCTCAACAAATCAATGATCTTAATTATTTAAACAAGTAAAAAACATAGAAAAAAAAACGATGCAGGTAAATAAAAAATAACTATACAGTTTATGTCTGAGCAAAATACTACATATACTATAAAGCGATTATATTGCCTGCTTCTTTTTATTTTTTTTTAACGTGAAGATAAAAGTTTTGCAAGCGCGATAGCAATATGAAAGTTGACAAGTACATTATCAATAATTTTACATGCGATATGCAAAAACATTTCACATTGATATCTGTAGTTATGGCAAATAAATGTGCTGTATTGGTCAAAACCTAAATTTGATATAATAGCGTTCCAGAAGGCACGTCTTTCAGTCTCTTTCCTGTGACAAAAACACATAAGGTGTTCTGTAATGTCATTTGTAAGCAGATTGCAAATGCTACAACGACGCACATATGAATAACACATCCCGTGTCCAACTGCCTTGGCAAGTATTTCAGCAACCCATTTTAGACCCGGATTTTGTCGAATAATAACCCACAGAGGGGAAATCTTGTAAGGGTGAAGTAGAAATGTTAATGCTGGCACTTGTGGCGTTAACGTTTCTAAGAATAACTCTTTTGTTGATTCATTGATTACCTTCATCTGTAAAATCTTCTTCCATTTTAATTTAGATGGAAACACACCGGTATCAATAAAAGTATAAATGACGTACAACAGATCATACTTCTGCAGTAATCTATATATGTCTGGAATAAATCCATGTTTCTGTCTATCCATACTCACATATCTAATCAATCTATTAACAAATATCTGTTTAGCAAGATATTTAGATGGCAATCGGCATAATTGACCAAATAACTGTAACGCGCTTTAATTTTGAGTAAAAATGATATGATGAAATGAAACAAATATAATTGTGAATAAAAAAAACTTAAAAGGAATCTTTTAACCACTTGTACTAAAACGCTTTCAAATTAATTTTTGCAAGTAAAGCCATCACCCCCCCACACACACACCTGCCTTAAAAAAAGGGGGAAAAGAAACTTCATATCATGGAAAAAAACCAGAGACCTTCAGATCTACCAACACACCACACTGCGCCGACGTGTGAAGCAATATATTCGTTAGATACCTGTGTTTATCCAATGATCTTTACGAAAGTAAATAAAGTGCAGGACAATACTGGTGTATATATTTCCTTCAATATCCAAATATGAAATTATACAATTATAGATGATGATTGAGTCGTTTATATATCAGGTCTTATGTACATGAACAATATTTGACAAGTACTGTTTGTCTAATGTGAGAGTGACGTTTCATTTTACGTGTACACAAGTTCCATAAATTGTCTTTATTTAGTTATTTACAAATGTATTTATTATTTATTTATTTTACATCAGACATTAGTAGTTTCGCACGTTATATAAACTGGTAATGCAGTGCGCCAACTAATCAATGTGTTGAATTGCTAAATTGTCAATTTTCGAAATAAGTACAGGTCAACAGATGAATAATATATTAATAATATATGTCATATGTTGCGGTTAAAATAGGAATATCTGTAACGAGGGGACCCCGCCCATTGGGCGGTAACGAGACAAAACGGAATACCTTATTGGTAACTGTTGTCATACAGGACAAATTAATGGTAACTGTTATCATACAGGACACTTAAATGATAACTGTTACCATACATCACACTTTTATGGTTACTGTTATCATCATGGAAAGTATGTATCATAATTATTATAACAGATTTGATTAAATTGTTAATGTTTCAATTATCCTTCAGATGAAACAAGGCAGAAGAAGGGAAACATTTTTCAGAGGTTTTTTGATTGGACACGTTATCACTGGATGAAAACAAGTAAGATTTTACTTAAATACGCTAGGCATGTAGCTTTCCATAATTGTCATACATTCAAACCTTTGTAAGAAACAAGCGCCGATTTAAGACCACCCACTTTTTGAGAAACCTTCATTAAAAAATGTGATTTCCGATAAATACCTAAATTTGTCTATAAAGACCATGCATGTTCTCTGTTTTCCGTTCCCGTTCCAGTCCGTAACAATATGTTGTTGTTAATGTTTTGTTGGAGTATTCCTTACTTTGTCCTCCGATGAGTAAGAAAATTTCGAGTGTGATTCCCGCTAGGCGGTGGTTTTTGTTTTTTAATGTACATACGATTTCTTCAAAGGTCCTGCCGAAACATTATAACTGAAGACATGAAATTATTTTAATAGAATGTAACTTGATATACAAGTTTACTAATGTCTTGTATCAATAAATTACAGGAAAATTCAGCAGCATCTCTGCTAGAATAAAATGAGCTTCCAATAAATGAAAATATGTCATGCTAAAAAATTGTTAAACGAGAAATAGTTGGGGTTTAAAAGATGTATACATCAATATAAAATATTTTTTTCTTACGGAGATCCATAATGTGTAAAAGTAACTTTTTGTTGTCAAGTAGAGGTGAATTAGTTATATTTTTTAAAATATCGACTATTAGATGGCAATTGATTAAAAACTGATAGAAATGTAATAATAATAATAATAATAATAATAATAATAATAATAATAATAATAATAATAATAATAATAATAATAATAATAATAATGATAATAATAATAATAAATAATAATAATAATAATAATAATAATAATTATTATTATATAAAAATTATTGGGTTATAAAATATAAACTGTCTAAAATATACGAGGGTTGTCCAATATATTTGTGCACATGTAGATACTTTGCATCAATCTTTCCTCTTCTGACAGTAAAACAAATTATGACATAAAAAGGAAATGCCACTTTACAAGCAATAATAAGAGGTTAATACACGGCAGGAGAGGGCCGGAAGGTGATAATCGGCCCGCAAAATGAATAATGGACCCGAGGGCTTTAGCCCGAGGGCCATTATTCATTCAGGGCCGATTATCACCTTCCGGCCCTACGCTGACGTGTATTAAAGTCTTTAATACACTTGGTAGATCTAATAGTAGCATTTAAAAACAACAACAAAAAAATAACAAAAACATACTAAAAACAAATAGACTTTGAAGTTCTTTCGTTGAAATTCTTGTCTACTCTTCTACTGTTCTGTACAGTACAGAGATGTTTTCTGTTTGTGTGTTCAAAGCAGTAGAACCAAGAAGCAAGTTTTATTTTCTTTTTTTTTCGGAATGAATTTGTCGTATTATTTCTTCAAATTTCAATAGTAGGTAGATATTCTAACAAAAATGTGTTTGTACTTAATACGCTTAAGGTCTCATAATAAAAATAAAGCGATTCGTGCTGACAGCCTACTTTCACTTTTACAGTTAACTGTTTGATGACGTTAAAAGTGACGTCATTGTTTCAGTTTGTGCACGTGCACATGTTCTGCGGGCTGATAACTAGTTCTCGGCCCCGGGCCGCAAACTTATAATAGGTCACGTGACACTCATAATCAGTTGAAATCATAGGCAATTTTGTTACTATATATAGTAACAAGTGTATTAAAAGATTTTATCACACACCCGTGCCGATTTTGCGACTCCGTAAATATGGTATTGCACGGCCGTGTATATATATTGACGTGACGTCATTAGCGTTATACAAACATAAAGACGCGCTAAATGTTCGCTTTATATAATATAGGCGCGTCAATGAAAAATGACTTATTTCACTTTAAACGGTCTTTATTTTCGCCAGAGGCTCGCATAATATAATTTTATTTAACTCGTGCAATAAATTCAGTATTGAACTTACACTCATTCAGTATCCTCTATAATTATGGTACAATCACAGCTGCAATGGCGCGCGTTAAACCCTGTAAAGATCACTTGGAATTGTACAAATGATTCAGACCACTGCATTTTGAAGATCATGAAGTGTTTTGAACATCCATCCCTTCAGCTGTATTTTGATGTGTTGAAAAATATAATCATAGGAAAGTAGAGTACCAGTTGTGTAACAAACTAAATTATGAACACTACTTATAAAGAGTTACGGCGCCATTTAATAGTTTTATTGGTTTAAAAAAAAGATTACAAAAATACTAGACCCTAATGCCAATTTAACGTCAACTCTCTGACGACCACACGGAAAAGTAACAATAGGGCAAATGACGTCATATTTTCTAGTGACGTCAGGAATACGTAAACACAGTTTCCCTGAATTTTGACGTTTATGTGTAGTGCTTAAAGGATACTGTGATGCATCACATAAATGAACTTACCCAATTTTTTGTCGCGCGCCGGTTTTACGTTACTAAGGTAACTGTATAATGAGTCGTTTTTAAGACAGTCACGCCGGTCACACGGCCTTTTTCTTTTGTTTTCTTATTTGAGGCAGTTTTCACCTTAAAGTGATATATAACTCTTGCTTTTTATCAATTACTCTCATGTAATATCTGCAGTGCACGAAAACAGTCACTGTACGGGACCGGGCAATTAAAACAAAACAATCGAAAATCTGTGAAAAATATGTTAAAAAAGCATATCGACCTAATGGAGTTAACACTAACGAATAACGCGGAAGACGACATACAACGTCATGACGGGCGTCGCTCACTGACATAACGTCACTTCCTTTTTGGTTTGTTTTAATTAAGTATATAAAGATTAAGTGAATAACGAATAAACGAATGATGCAGACGACAACATACAATGACATGACGGGCGTCGCTCACTGACATAACGTCACTTCCTTCTCGGTTTGTTTGAATTAAGTATATAATATATAAAGATTATGCTGAAGGAGCATATTTGTTACCGGTACGGGGGCTTAGGTGGAAAGTAGGTATAGGCAGTCAGGTAGGTAAGTAGGTAGGAAGGCACGTAGGTAGGTAGGTAGGTAGGAAGGCAGACAGGCAGACAGGCGGTTAGGTAGGCAGGCAGGCAGGTAGGTAGGTGGACAGGCAGGTAGGTAGGCAGTCAGTCAGGTAAACAAGTAGTTAGATAGGTAGGCAGGCAGGCAAGCAGATTGGCAGTCAGGTAGGTAGGCAGGCAGGTAGGTATGTGGGTAGGCAGGTGTGCAGTCAGGTAGGCAGGCAGATATGCAGTCAGGTAGGTAGGCATGCAGGTAGGTAGTCATACAGGTAGGAAGTCAGGTAGGTAGGCATGCAGGTGGGTAGGTATATAGGCAGGTACTACTTCATATTTTGCTGCAAACCATTTACATGCAATTTGTTTCGACAGATCAATAACATATTGTAACTTAATGTTCTCTTAAACTGCCAGTATTGAATTCAAAGCATATTTTTATCTTGTAAGTTAATCTTCTATATTTAGCCTTTTTTATAGTCTACAAAACATGTGTTAGCAAAAAATTCTATAAATTGAAAAAAAAGAAACGGAGATAAGAAAACCTATCTCTTGAACTGAAGTTCAACCAAAACCAACATTATATAACCAAATGCTTGTGCAAATGATAAGCGTTCTACGTACTTTACGCTTCATTATGATTTACACACTTATTGACAAATAAAATAACTAAAACGTGCCGTAACATTGCACAATCTTGAAACATACTGGCAGTAACAAAAGTTATCATAAGAACTCTAGGACATTTTCAGAGTTATCGCAAGAACTCCGGCCGTGACATTTAGAAAATCGTGTAATCTATAAGCCTGGGCATTACATTTGCAACTTTCCATTATAATTAGGTAATAAGGTATGGCAACGAAGAAGATCACATATGAAAAGTTCCATAAACTCCGTGACAACTGTTATTGTAATTACTCCACCCTTCGTGTAACCGTTCCTCCCCCGTGATAATATGCACTGTCTTACCTTTAATCCTGGCTCCTCCCCTGGTTGGCTATGCTTGTCAAAAAGTAATAAATTTCTATTTATAGATATATAATGTTTGTTTCAGTTGTCCGGGTATATTCACCAGAGATGGAACATTTTTGTAAAACACTTTTCGTTTTTGTTTGTTTTTGCTTTTGATGCAAATTCTTTAGAAGTAGTGATAGAATGGTAAGATTTTGATTTATTGGAAATGTATTTATTCTATATTTCGAATGTTTTAAAAAATGTCTTTACAATATGTTATCTTGTCACGGAAGTGATAGCAGACGACAATTTATTGTTTTATTTTATTTCAAATTATTGGTGACTTATATATATTATATGATGTTATACATGTATAATTATAGTTCACTGTTATTAACGGTTTTGATTAGATATTTTCCACTCATTTATATTTGAAAGCTGAGTTATACGCTGAAAAACCAAAGTCTAGTGAGCTTGAGTTCAAACATGCAGGTGGCTTGAGTTTAATAATTAGCCGTGAAAAAAGTTATTTAACATTTCATATTTTTACATTTAATATTATGCATGAAAACTGTCAAATATCAGATAATGAAGGATAAACATGAAATATGTTAGAGTCACCGGACCAGTGCTCAACCAGTATTTCACAAAATCACATAAAAACTCTTTCAAAACAAAAAGATTGCTCGGAAACTTATTTTTGTTACAAAGCTTAGCCTTCAAAACTCATTATAAACAAAAGCGTTTTAATGATACAGATTAGGATACCATTTACCAAGGAGTTGTACATAGGGCCTAAAACCACTATATTTTTCAAGCAACGTAACCAGTGCTCGACCAGGTTGTTTTATTTTTATCAGAACTTTTATTTTTGAAAAAACAGATATGACTTTTTGTGTTTAACAATTTTATTTCAAATCTATTTTGGAACATTTATGTTTTAGTGAGTATGGATGTAAATATGAGATAACTATGATAGGAAGGAAATGTTAGACATTGACAAATTGAGTGATTTAAAGAGGTTTTTTTTTCCTTTTTGCTTTTTTACTGGGGAGTTTGAGATTACTTATTCTCATATTCTATCACTGCAAACATAGTAAAGTGTGACACTTGATGTAATATACAGTTGGTCTGCCCTTTTAGTGGTGTGTTCCCTATTTGTAACCGGACAGCTGCCATATCTGTTTACATGTTCATAGCCATTGCCTTGTATGGGAAGCCGGGTTTTGATTATTTGTGGGGGTCTTTCCCATGAAACTCAATAAAAAAACATAAGAGCAAAGGACATTTAACAAAGCATTCTCCCAATTTGCCCTAAATTATCATTATTTCAGTCCTTTTAATAGTTTTTTACTGCAACTTTTATTATAGACATGTATTTTTGTACTGTTTATTATCGTCTGCAAAATTGTCAAGTTCTAACTTGTACGTGGTGTAGATGTTAAATGTCAGCTATAAATAGCACACACAAACTCCGAGGGTTTTTTTCAATTAAGAAGTATTGGTCGAGCAATGGACTGGTCGAGCACAGGTACGGTGACTCGATAGATGATGTGTTTTAAAGTAGACAAATATTCAATAAGCCAGTTTAATGTCCCTCTGACATAATATTCAATTGTGTCCGAGGTCCTTATGGAAAGGGCCGAAAATATGTGATCGTGTTTGGCCATAAAAATTGGTAATTGAATATTTGCCTACTTTAAAACACATCATTTATCATTCTTTAATAGTATGTATATATGGTAAATCAGTCTAACCTAGCAATTAACTAACCATGTAAATAGCAATTCAATGCTGGGAGTTGATGACTTAGTTCTTTTTTCTCCCAATATATCAAGTATAAGTCTACCACAATTTAGTAAATTCATAGATATAAAATTTAACAATGCATTATTAAGCTTATGTTTTAAGAAATCGAATGTACAAAATGCCAACCTGTTGACATAGGGTCCAGTATGTTAATATAATTTGATTTTAACATGGTTGTCAGTCATTTTCAATCAAAATTGTACCGAAACAGACTTTTTTTGAATGTCAAATATTTATATTATATATACTTTATCAAAGATTACACTCTGTGTTTTACATATCAAATCACGTGGTCGAAATACTTTTATAGTCTGAGTTTATTGACCTGTCAAATATGAATACATTACATATAAGATTTATTTGAATATTCGATCCAACATGTAGTTAATAATTTATATAGAGTATATAAATAATGTATTGAAAGGATATAAGTCGTTATTATATAATCTATAAATAGCTTTGAAATGCCTTTCCCTGATTGGATAACAAGCAACTTTTTGTAAAAAAATAACAGGTCAATATCAGAGTATATTCACTGTTTTTTTTCTAAAAATAGATTTTCAGAGTATATTCACCGGTTGTTCTTCTAAAAATAGATTTCTGAAATCCCTAAAAGACGCGAGACTTTGACGTGATGTCACGCCAAAAAGTTTGTTGTTATTATTATGATGGGTGTACATAAGAGTCAAATTTCGTCTATTTTAGTTACCCTTTTCATTTTAGAGAAAAACAGGGATTAGCATGCAATGGAAAGGGCCAAATTATGGAACAGTAGACAAGCTGAAAAACAATGATTTCCGTCGTATGCAATGGCAGATGTGATAAGCAATATAAAAGCTATTTATAGATCATATAATAAAACAGATATATACTTTTTAGCTGTTGAATATGATGTGATATGTACTGAAAAATTAATATTGACCTCGGCTATCGCCTCGGTCAATATTAATTTTTCCAGTACATATCACATAATATTCAACAGCTAAAAAGTCCATATTTGTATATTATCACATCCTGTTAAGTGATTGCCTGGTATAAGAGTGGTCAGTGAGAGAGGATAACTTTTGTCAAAGTTTTTTTTCTTTATTTATTTTTGAAGTCTTTTTTTTTAAAAGAAATGACCAAAGGTTTGCCAAATATGGTAGAACAAACCCTGTATGTTCTCAAAAGTAGTTCTCCTTTATTATATAGCAAGTTATGCAGTTATATATCATTAAAGTTCAAGATAAAATCACTGACAAAAGAGGTAATCACATGTTATAAAGTGGGTTTTGCCTGATAAAAATTCCTATCAGGTTATTTTTGTCATACCACGGGCTCCAATATTTTGCATTTGTGTCTTAAAATCGAAAGTTTTTGGATGAAATAAATCCACTTATTTTGATCAGGATAAAATACAATAGTCCATACAATATTTCCCCTTTATTAGGTTTTTAATTAAAATGAAATAATAGGGCGCAAATTAAAATTGGGGGCAAAATTAAAATTTTAAAGGGGGAAAAAAACCCGGAAAATTATTCCCTGTTTCCCGGAAAAAAAAAAACCCCCCCCCCCCCCCTTATTTCCCTTCCTTTGAATAACAATTTTTTTTAAATTTTTTTGTGGTAAAAAAATTTTAAAAAGGGTTTTTCAAAAAATATATTGTTCTTGGTTTTTTTCATCAATTTTTTAAAACTTAAAAAAAAATTTTGGCGCGAAAAAAGTTTTCATTTTTGGGTTTTAAAAACCAAAACTGAACCCCTGCCCCCACTGCCTAAAATTTCCCGGGTTTTTGTTTTTCCCAAAAGGAAAAAAAATTTTGGGAAAAATTTTTTCAAAACCCTTTCCAGTGTTGTTTAAAACCAAACCCTAAGGGGTTAAAACTGGTAAAACCCAGGTAATTTCGCATTTATCAGTCCCTTACACTGGGAAATGTAAAAGAAAAAGAATTTTCTTCAATTAAACCCTGGGGACTGGTTCCCAAACCCCCTTTTGAAATCTATAGTGTATTAGAGCCCTGTTTCAGGAAAAAGACCCTACGGGAAATAAATTTGTTTGGCATTTTTCGTGGTTTATCATTGACCGCCCGGTCTAAAAAAAATCAATCAACCCAAACACTCAATCAATCAATCAGAAAATTTTTCTTCTTTGCTTATCCCACACCCCCCCCCCACCAATTCTTTTGGTTTCGAATGAAAAAGGGAAAATGTTTATTTTCAAAGCTTTAAAATTTTATTATTAGACAACATGGTTTAATTTAATGTTTCCCCAATTAAAATTTTAAAAGGTTAAAACCCTTTTTCAATTTTAAAAATTTCCCAAAAGGGGTGGAAAAAATTTTTTTAAAAAGAAGAGAAGGGGGATCAAATAAAAGGAAATTCCCTTTAAAATAATCTGAAAAAAAACTTAATCAAATTAAAACCCTTTAACGTTGAATAAAAACAGAAATTTAAGGGGGTTGAACTTAAAACCGGGGAGAAAGTTTTTAAAGGAAAATTTGATTCAATTTAAACCTTTTCTAACACTACATCAGTGGTTAAAAACTATATTTTAAATATTTTTTGTTTAAACTGCAGATGGGTTTAAAACAAAACGTTGGGCCCATCTATGCTTTATTTTTTTCCAAATGCCCTTGGGACATGTTTTTAAAAACGGGAAAACCTGGCTTGGAGTAAAGTAGACAAAGTGTGTCTTAGTGAATTTGGGCCCTAAGGGTTTAATAAAATCTCTCATTTTTCCTGGGGATTAAAGAGAAAAGGTGGTGGTTTTCCCATTTTCAAAAGGACCTCAAAAAAAATAAAAATTAAACCGTAAAGAAAAGAGAGGGGAGACTTTAAAAACAATTCAAATTTTCTTTACTGAAATCTTTAGTGTTGGTGATTTTTAAAACCCCCCTTTGGGGGGTTTTTTTTTTAAAATAGCCCTCCCCCCATCCAAAACGAAGGCCAAAATTTACTTAAAAAATTCTTGAAAAATAGTTTTCCTGATTTTCTGTCAAAAATATGCTGAAATGACAAAAACCACAGTGTTTCTAGGAGATAAAAAACTTTCACATTGATAAACTTTTAATCGTGATGCGCAAAAATTTTTCTTACCCATCCTAAACACTTTGGTTTAAAAATTTTAGTAAATTTGAACCGACCATGTAGGGGAAAAACTTTTTTAAATGTAGTCAAAAACCCAAAAAAAAGGGAAAAATGTGGTATTTATATTAAAAAAAACTGACCCGGGTTTTAAAACTTCAAACGGAAAAAAGTAACACGTGACCATTTTGCTACCCTAATAAAAGGGTTAATGTTTGGGAAACCCCCCCTATTGGTTTTAAAACAGTGCACATACAAAAAATCTCGTGATTAAACTTTGGGAAGATTGAAAAAGAGATATTAAAATTATCTAAATTTTTTGGTCCTAAACCAGACAGCATGGCAAAAAGGAAATAAAAAGAAATATCAAAATTTTTCCTTTATCTTTTTTGACAAACCCCATTGAGAAAAAAAAAAAATTGTTCTCAGCCCCAATCCCCGGGGGTTAAAATAAAGAAAAAACATGAGGGAAAAACCTTTTAAACGAAAAACTTGAAAAAAAAGGGGCGGGAACCCAAAATTAACGTGGGATAAATGAATTAAAAAGCCCAGTGTTTAGTTGTAAATGATGAAATTTTGAAAGATCTCGCAAAATTTTTATTAAAAAGGGAAAACCAAAAAAATGGGTTGGGGTAATGATCAAAAAAAATTTTCAAAGAAAACAAATCATTTCCTCGGAAAAAAAACCTGAAGTTAAGCTCCCACACACACTTCTGCTAAAAACTGGGCTAAAATTTTTAGTGATTTTTTTTAAAAACAAAATTAAAAAATCAGTTTCTGACAAAACTTTTTAAAAAATAAATTTTTTTAAATAAAAAAATGAATCAAATTTCCCAACTCAAATAAAAAAACCCTAAAGAAAAATTCATAAATTTTGAATTTTTATTACAAAAGAGCAATTTCCTTAACCTCAATTTAAAATTTCATTATAAATCATGGGGAACTAGATCCGATCCCGGATTGGGGTTTCCCAAAAAAGAATGAAAACCTTAAATTTTCACCATATCTAACCCCACAGTTAAACTTATAAATTTTAAAAACCGCCACGTACCCCACGCAATAAAAACTTCGTTTAATCAGCCCACTTTTTTAAAAAAAACAATTTGGATCCAAAAAATTTAAAAAATTTTTAGCCCAATTGTAATAAACATTATGATCAAAATTCTAAAATCTGGGGGCGGGATGTCATTTTTGATATTTTTTCTCACATTTAACAACCCTACATAAAACCAAATAATCGGGGCATACGGGAAAAATTTCCCTTTCCAAAAGAAACTGCACTTTTTCCAAAGGGCCAAAATACATTCCCCAATTTCTTGAAAAAAGGCAAAAGGTACAATATTAGTAATGCTCGATTTATCTGCGGGCCTTTTGCCCACGTTTTGCCCAAAACCCTTCTTCTTAATCGACCGAATGGTTTTGGGTTTTTTTACGGGAAAAGTGTTGGGCTTGGGTGAAATTTTTTATTTTCAGGGGTTCGCTTTTCAGACTGTTTTTTTATTGAGGGAGAATATCTGCCCCTGGCATATAAACATCCCAGTGTCCCTCGGGGTTGTTTTTTGGGGACCCAAAATTTTCCCTATTTTTCAAAAAAACCTGTGGGGCGAAATTTGTCGAAAAAAAGGGTTTCTGAAATGTAAATTCTATCTGACGTTCTCAAATTAATTTTTTTTCAAACCGTTGGACAACCCCAAAAAACTAAACTTTGAAACTTGATTCTGTCCCCCAAAACTGTTTTAAAAGAAAAAACTTCGGGAAATAAAACGAAAATTTCCAAACGGGAATTCAGAAAAAAACAAACTTTATAGTTTTTTGTCGGGTGGGCAATACAAATCATTTAAAAAAATTTTAACTGTCAATGGGGAAAAGGTGAAATCAAACAGTCACAAGTGAAAGGGAAATTTGGGTGCTTTCCTTGATTAAAGGGGTTTTAAAATTTGGGAACATCATTTTTTGGGCCCCGTGTGCGATTTTCGTATCCCCAAAAAAGGGTAAATAGGACGTATTCAAAAAATTATCAACGAAAAAGTTTAAAAAAACACTCTTTAAACCCTTCCTGTGACATCAAGACTGGATTATTCAATGCTCTTCTATTGGTAAAACTCAAAAAACCATGAAAAAACTTCAACCCCTTTTTCCCAAAATACTTGGGCCCGGGGTGATTAAACGTTTTCTGGGAAAGATCTATTACCCCCAGGAGAAAAAATCTTCATTGGCTGTAAAATCGAAATATAGAGTAATTAAAAGATCTTTTTAAAATATTTAAAGTCACGGGAAAAAAACAATCTTATAAAATAGGGCGGGAAAAATGATTAAATTTTTATTCCATTTCCCCCGAAATCTGCGTTTCTTCAAAATCCCCTTGCATTATTTGGAAACCCAAAAAACTAAATTTGAAATTTGGGGGAAAGGATTTTTTCGGGCATAAAGCCCCTAAGCTAGGGAAATTCAACTCCCAAGTCATCTAAAAAACTGAAACCCAGTAGAAATTTTTAAAAAAAACATTTTTAAAACACACTACTTAAATTTTTAGTTAGGGAAAAATAATAAAGTGCCTGTTATAAATGAATTTTATAAACTTTGAATAGGGAAGTATCTGTTATTTGAATATTATTTTATTAAAATTTTTTTTTTTAAAAAACTTTTTTTAAAAATAAATTTGGGTATTTCTATTTTTTAAAACGATGTTTTTGGGCAAGATTTTATTATTATTATAAACCCCTTTTCTGGGCTTTTTTTTAAGGGCAAAAATATTTTTTTTTTTAAAAAAAAAAAAAACAAAAAAAACTAAATTGTTTTTATTCATAAAAATTTTTTACATTGTTTTATAAAAATTAGGGATCGTAAATGCAGAGGGTCAGTTTTCAAAAATTTTAATTTAGTTTTAGGGTGGGGGGGCCGGGGCCCTTTCCCCCTTGGGTGATAGAAAGTGATGTCATCCTGGGGGTCGGGCCATCCCTGTGGGGGGGTTAACCCCTGACTCCCTGGGGTCCCTGGCCCTTTTGGTTTTGGCATTTTACTCATGCTTTCCGGTTTTCTTTGGGGTTCAATTTTTCTTTTAGTCTGGTTGCCCGGCGGGTATTCTTTTTTTTATCAATCGTTAAATATTTTTTTTGTTGTAAATATACAAAAAACAATGAAAATAAACAATATGCTTTTAAAAAGTAGCTTTTAAATTTATTTATAGTTTTATTTTAAAAAGGGGACATTATTTTTTACACTTTTTTATTATTGAAGACAATTTTAATGTATGACAAAAATTTTGGGTAAAGGGGTTTTAAGGATCTTTAATTTTATATTGAAATTAAAATATGTAAAAAAAAATTTTCCAAAAATTTTATTTTTTAATTATTTTAATTTGGCAAAATATTTTTAATTTTCTAATATTGTTTTGACATATATAAATTATTTTAAGCCCCTTTAAAACTTTTTTAATGAAAAGGGGGGCTATAAAAAATGGGGGAAATTTATTATTTTTATTATTATTATAAAATTATGAATGAAAATTTTGGAAAAAATATTGATGAAAAAAAAAACCCCCGTATTTTTTTTTTTCCATTTTTTCCCACTTAAAAAATTTTTTTTTCATGGATTTTCCGTACTTTTAAACGGGTGTCATGGGGGACAACTTTATTCAAAAATTAAGTTTAATAAAAAAAAAAAAAAAGGGGAAAAACTTTTCCCTACTCATAGGCAAAATGAGGAAAAAAATATATAATAAACAGGAAAATTCAATTTTCATTTAAAATTTTACATGATTTTTTTTTCACCCA